>NC_050535.1:11161352-11180954 GCF_002922805.2 Oryzias melastigma
TACCAAAGGTGATTGAAGTGGGACTTTTAATACTTGCTAAAGTGATCTTTGTCTCCATTCTTCTTTGTTATGGTTAAGCACCAACCACAAAATCCATGTTCAGTTACAGTAGTCAAGTTACAGAAGCCAGGAAAAAAGAGCAGACATCCTCGATTGGACACCACATCAAGATGGACACGTATATGACAACCAGCTGGGACACAAACCACAACTCCATGACCATATGTATCCAACAAGTTAGAGCATACTCCTCCTCTATTAACATGGCCTGTGCGTGGAAGCAGTTTTTTTCTTCTTTTAATGATAATGGACTGCATTTTTGCAGACGCTCAGAGCGCTTACATTGTGTATCTATTATTTATTAACACCTCATTCATACTTGGTGGTGGTAAGCTACTACTGTAGCCACCAGGGCACTGAGCACAGACTGACAGAGGCGTGGCTGCCAGTTCGCACCTACAGCCCCTCTGACCATCACTGGAGCCACACTGGAGGCAAGGAGGGTCAAGTGTCTTACCCAAGGACACAACGACAGTTGGCTGGTGGGAGCGGGGATCGAACCGTCCATCCTTCGATCATTGGCCGACCTGCTCTACCACCTGAGCCACTGTCGCCCTGCAGATACACTGTTTGCTGTTTGTGTATGCAAACAGGGAGTGCCCCTAGTGCCACATAGTATGCAAAACTTACTGCTCGTTGGTTGGTCAGCAATGCATCCTGCTTGAGTTCCGTACAACTTTGATCCAACTTTTAATAACTTTCACAAAATTGGTATTGTTTTCAAGCCACGTTTTTGCAACTCACTTCCTCATCAACAAACACAAAGAGGCTAGCATGAGTACTACCTCAATACAGGCATATAAAGAACATTTCCCATATTTTAGGGCACTTTAACAGTGGGGGAGAGTCCATCCCTTCTATGAATCTAAGTTTCGCCATGACATTGAGATCAATTTTGGCAAGATGCAGGAGGTACAATAGATTGCATGAAAAAAGTTTGACTCCTGATTGCTTTCACTGCATCCGATTGAATTAAAAAGATTCCTGCATTTTCTGAAAAGCTTTTGACTAAGTTAATTCTGTTGTCAGCACATGCAGAAAAAGCCACCAATTTAGTCCTAATAACCTGCTTTCCTTTTCCTTAGGAATAAGGTCTTGGTAAAGTGAAATCAATGGCATAAGAAAATCAGTTTATATACATCGATTAACAACTTTTCATGATCAATAGCAAATATTTAAACACCATCAACATCCAAGAGAATATGCAGTTTTAGAAGAAGCATAGCAAAAATTTACTTGTAAAACATTAAAAAAACTTCAATGAAAATATATACTTGTACTGGGATTAGGTTATTATAACAGACACCAGCCTACACAATCAAACTTCTGTAGATGATCGTATATGCAGCTGCACGTCTATTACAATTTTACGGTATTTTTTTTAAGTGAGTGCAATAGAATTCTTTCAGTAAACATGAAATGAAAATATTCTCATTCTAGGAACTGTAGAATACTCACAGTGTGGACTCACTGATAGTAGTTCTGCTCTTTGTTCATCCACGTCCTCTCTTCTAACAGCAAATGTCTTCTTTCTTCAAAGCCACTAAGATCAGTTCAGTGATGTGGTCACATGGTCTCAGTGCAGAAACATTTTCTATTTATGTATTTTATGATCACTTCATGGTTGAAGTGTTAACATCGCATCATTCACACCAGGTAAAAGATACAATATAAAACAATTGCTGCAGCATGAGGTCATGAGAATATGACCTTTGTCCATTTGCATTCTTCTCTAATGTTATAAAAATTTTGTCCCTGAAATTATTTTTTTTTTTTTGTTTTTCTTGATGTTTCAGTAACACCTTGAAGCTGCTCTGAAAGTTACTTTTTGTGTGAATAAATCCTTAACTTCTCCAAACAAAGAACACTGACCCTTTTTCATCCCTTCAACATTTAATATAAAGAATGATTCATTTCACTACTGTTTCCATCGAAAACATCCATCCATCCATCTTCTTCCGCTTTGTCCGGGACCGGGTTGCGGGGGCAGCAGTCTAAGCAAAGATGCCCAGACTTCCCTCTCCCCGGCCACTTCCTCCAGCTCCTCTGGGGGAACCCCGAGGCGTTCCCTGGCCAGCCGAGAAACATGGTCTCTCCAGCGTGTCCTGGGTCTTCCCCGGGGCCTCCACTCAGTGGGACATGCCCGGAACACCTCTCCAGGGAGACGTCCAGGAGGCATCCGGACCAGATGCCCAAGCCACCTCAACTGGCTCCTCTCGATGCAGAGGAGAAGCAGCACCACTCCGTGCTCTCTCCGGGTGACTGAGCTCCTCACCCTATCTCTAAGGGAGCGCCCAGCCACCCTCCGGAAAAAAACTTATTTCAGCCGCTTGAAGTCGGGATCTTGTTCTTTCGGTCATGACCCAAAGCTCATGACCATAAGTGAGTACTGGGACGAAGATCGACCAGTAAATTGAGAGTTTTGCTTTCTGGCTCAGCTCTCTTTTCATCACAACGGACCGGTGGCGGACGCCACTCCAATCTGCTTGTTGATCTCACGCTCCGATCTTCCCTCACTCGTGAACAAGACCCCGAGATATTTAAACTCCTCCACCTGAGGCAGGAAAACTCCACCCACCCCGAGAGGGCAAACTACCTTTTTCCTGTCGAGAACCATGGCCTCAGATTCAGCGGAGCTGACCCTCATCCCAGCCACTTCACACTCGGCTGCAAACCGCTTCAATGCATGCTGGAGGTCCTGGCTCGATGAAGCCAACAGAACAACATAATCTGCAAAGAGCAGAGATGAAATCCTGTGGTCCCCAAACCAGATCCCCTCCGGCCCCTGGCTGCACCTACAAATTCTTTCCATAAAGACTATGAACAGAACCGGTGATAAAGGGCAGCCCTGCCAGAGTCCAACATGAACCGGGAACAGGTCTGATTTACTGCCGGCCATGCGAACCAAGCTCCTGAACCGGTTGTACAGAGACCGGACAGCCCTCAGTAAGCCTCCCCAGATCCCATACTCCCAGAGAACCCTGAACAGGACACCATGGGGAACGCGGTCGAAAGCCTTCTCCAAATCCACAAAACTCATATGGACTGGATGAGCGAACTCCCATGAACCCTCCAGCACCCTGAAGAGGGTGTAGAGCTGGTCCACTGTTCCACGACCAGGACGGAAGCCGCACTGTTGTTCTTGAAACTGAGGTTCGACTATCGGACGGACTCTCCTGTCTAGTACCCTGGCATAGACTTTCCCAGGAAGGCTGAGGAGTGTGATTCCCCGGTAGTTGGAACACACCCTCTGGTCCCCCTTCTAGAAAAGGGGAACCACCACCCCAGTCTGCCAGTCCAGTGGTACGGTTCCTGTCTGCCACGCAATGACGCAGAGATGTGCCAACCAAGACACTCTTACAGCATCCAGAGACTTGAGGTACTCAGGGCGAACCTCATCCGACCCTGGAGCCTTACCACAGAGGAGCTCTTTGACTTACTCGGTGACCTCAGCTTGGGTAATGGACAGGTCCACCCCAATTTCCTCAGCCTCTGCTTCCTCAACAGAAGGCATGTCAGGAGGGTTGAGGAGATCCTCAAAGTATTCCTTCCACCGCCAGACAATGTCCCCAGTTGAGGTCAGCAGATCCCCACCTGCACTGAAAACGGTGCCTGCAGAAAACTGCTTTCCCCTCCTGAGGCGCCAGATGGTTTGCCAGAATCTCTTTGAGGCTAACTGATAGTCCTTCTCCGTGGCCTCACCAAACTCCCCCCAGGACTGAGTTTTTGCCTCCAAAACAGCCCAGGCTGCAGCTCGCTTAGACTGCCGGTACCCGTCAGCTGCCTTTGGAGTCCCACAAACCAACCAGGCTTGACAGGACTCCTTCTTCAGCTTGACGGCATCCCTTACTTCCGGTGTCCAAGACCCGGTTCGGGGGATGCCGCCACGACAGGCACCAGAGACGAGCTGCGACTGGACCTCTGGAAAACGGCAGAGACAATAGAAGTGGAGAACATGGTCCACTTGGACTTAATGTCACCAACCTCCCTCGGTACCTGCTTGAAGTTTTCCCAGATGTGGGATTTAAAGACTTCCATGACGGTGGGCTCAGCCAGACGTTCCCAGGAGACCCTTACAGTACGTTTAGGTCTGCCAAGTCTTTCCAGCCTCCTCCAACGCCAGCGAATCCAACTCACCACCAAGTAGTGATCAGTGGACAGCTCTGCCCTTCACTTTAATCAATCTCCTGCCTAGGGTGTCCTGATGCCAGGTGTATTGATGGACACTTTGTGTTTGAACATGGTATTCGTTATGGACAAACTATGGCGTGCACAGAAGTCCAACAACGAAACACCGCTCAGGTTCAGGTCAGGGAGGCCATTCCTATGAATCACACCCCTCCAGGTGCCACTGCCAATTCCCACGTGGGCATTGAAGTCCCCCAGGAGGACAATGGAGTCCCCCGTTGGGGCACTTTCCCGTACCCCTTCAGGAGACACCAAGAAGGCTGGGTACTCCAAACTGCTGTTTGGCTCGTAAGCCGAAACTACAGTCAGAGACCTGTCCCCCACCCGAAGGCGAAGGGACACGACCCGGTGTGAACTCCAACACTTGGCGGTTGAGCTGGGGGCTCACGAGTAAGCCCACCCCAGCTCGCCACCTCTCACCATGGACAACTCCAGAGTGGTAGAGTCCAGCCTCTCTCGAGGGACTGAGTTTCAGAGCCCAATCTGTGTGTGGAGGTGAGCCCAACTATATCTAGCCGGTATCTCTCAACCTCTCGCAAGAGCTCAGGCTCCTTCCCTCCCAGAGAGGTGGCATTCCATGTCCCAAGAGCATAATTCCATGCCCGGGGTTTGGGCCGCCGAGGTACTCGCCTTCGACTGCCGCCAAAACCACAATGAACCGGCCCCTTCAGAGCTCCCCTGCAGGTGGTGGGCCCACTGGGGAGTGATCCCAAGTCGCTCCTTCGAGTGGGACCCAACCTGGGCCCGTGGGAGGAGCCCTGGTTACCAGGCGTTCGCCTTCGAGCCCCAACTCCAGGCCTGGCTCCAGGGTGGGGCCCCGGTGACGCCAATCCAGGCGACGTAGAGGGATCTCTGGTCTCAATGTTCATAGAGGGGTTCTGAACCGCTCTTTGTCTGGCTCGTCACCCAGGACCTGTCTGCCATGGGAGACCCTACCAGGGGAAAAAGCCCCTGACATCATAGCTCCTGAGATCACTCATGGTTACTTTTTCTGTCAACCACAGATTTGAGGAAAATTGTTTGATGATCATGGTTCTTCTCCATCCATCGATCCATCGATCCATCCACCCATCCATCCATCCTCTCCCGGGAAGCTTACATGAAGCATGTAAACCAAATTCCCAAGCCACCCTGCTGACTCCCCTCAGTGTGAAGGAGCAACAACTCAACTCTACACTCCACCTGAACTCCTCACTCTTTTTCTAAGGGAGCTTCAGAGGAACTAATCTTGGAAATTTGAATCCAGGGCTTAATCTTTTAAGTCATTACTCAGAGTTCATGAATATAGGTCATCCATATCGCATATCATATCGCACCATTAAATGTGCAACATCACGTCGTGCCAGAAGCTTTGCTGTTGAATCAAAGTCACGGCAATCTCTATTTCCTTAGAAGGAAAATCAAGAAATTCATATCCTCCAGATACCACAAATAATGTAAACCCAATGCAGTTGATGGTTGGGAATTGTGTACAAATTCTAACTTTGGGAGATAGAAAGATGGCTTCTGATTTGTCACATGACTCAGGGATGGTAATAATAATGATAATAGTACATTTTATTTATCAGGCACCTTTCATAGAACTCATGGTCACCAAACAGTGATAAAAGCACAAATATAAAAACACAGATGTTAAGTTAAGTGCACTGCAATCATGAAGAGTAGGCTAGTCTAAAAAGATGGGTTTTGAGGCTGAGATGAATAGAGGGAGTGAATCCATAGTCTGGAGGTTAGGGGGGAGGGAGTTCCAGAGTGTTGGGGCAGAGCAACTGAATGCACTGCTCCCCATGGTGACAAGATGGACAGTGGAGATGACAAGTTGGGGCTAGGACGAGGACCTGAGGGACCAGGTGGGAGTGGTGACTTGAAGTAGGTCTGAGAGATATATTGCGGGGCGAGGTTATGGATGGCTTTGTGGGCTAGCAGGAGGATTTTATAGGTGATCCAGTGGGTGAGTTTTGGGCCAGCTGAAGTTTTCGAAGAGTTTTTTTTTATTTTTATTTTTTTTGTGAGAGTCTATCAGGGCTGCACGGTGGCGCAGTGGTTAGCACTCTTGCCTCGCAGCGAGAAGGCCCCGGTTCGACTCCCGGCTGGGACCTTTCTATGTGGAGTTTGCATGTTCTCCCCGTGCATGCATGGGTTTTCACCGGGGACTCCGGCTTCCTCCCACCGTCCAAAAACATGCTTCATAGGTGAATTGGTGACTCTAAATTGTCCCTAGGTGTGAATGAGAGTGAATGTGTGTGATTGAGGCCCTGAGACAGACTGGCGACCTGTCCAGGGTGTACCCCGCCTTCGCCCTTCAGTAGCCGGGATAGGCTCCGGCACCCCGCGACCCCAAAAAGGGAAGAAGCGGTCTGGAAGATGAATGAATGAATGAATGAGAGTCTATCAGAAGTAAGTTACAATAATCCAGGCGGGATGTGACGAGGCTGTGAACCAGTACAGCGGTAGAATGAGGGCTGAGGTAAGGGCGAAGATGGCGGATGTTCCGGAGGTGGAAGTAGGCAGTCCGAGTGATGTTGACGTGAGAAGTGTAGGAAAGAGTGCTGTCCAAGATGACACCCAGGCTTTTAACTTGAGGGGAGAACGAGGGAATTGTCAAGAGGGATGATGAAACTAAATATTTTACTTTACACTTGGTGCCTACCAGTAGAAGTTCTGTTTTATTGCTGTTAGTTTGAGGAAATTAGAACTGAACCAAGATTTTATCGAGAGAAGGGAGACAGGTAGGAGGGTAGAGTCTTGTCTGCTGGAAATATGTAGCTGTGTGTCATCTGCATAGCAGAGAAAATGTTTGATGTTGACAGAAGATATGTCCTAGGGGAAGAAGATAGATGACAATCAGCAGGGGTCCTAGGACAGAGCCCTGGGGCACACCTGTGGTGACGGCAACTATAGTGGAAGTAAATCACTTTAGTTAAATATTCTGCGTACGGCCAGAAAAATATGAGCAAAACCAGTTGAGATGAGTGTATGTGATACATCAAACCTGCAGTGAACACAAAAAGTTACCATGGGAAAGAAACTTTGTGGTCAAAGCTCCTGCAGCTTTTCTGAGCTAAATATGAAAAGAAAGGAGAAAGACAAAGAACATTAAACAGGTACAGTATATAAAGTTTCAAATGATTATCTTAAATCAAATAAATTATTCAGAAAGAATTAAGTCTTTTGAAAGATGAAGCTTTTGATTTTTGTCCATACAGGGACTTTCACATCTTGTTCAGTGGTTTAACTGCTCAGATGGATCGGAAATAGATCAGTAAAAGGGAATTCAAACCACTAATGTTGTGAAGATGTATTCATATTTTTTATGTTAATGTATTGTTATGTTTTTATATTTCATCATATTTTAATGTTCAACTGCTGTGTTGTGATCTGACAGTAAAGAAGTGAAAAAGCTCTCAGTTGAACATGAAGGAGTCAAATGGTTGTGGTCTGCTGGTGTTTTCCTGCTTCTCTGTGTTGTTGCTGTGAGAGGAGCTGATCTTCTTCCTGGTTACAAACATTTGACTCCCAACTCATGTCACCATCAAGCAGATCACCTTCTTGGGCTTCAACACCAAATATTGGCAGATTGTTGTTCATTCCAGATGGAAACAGCAATGAAATCAATCACTCTGTAAATCAAAGGTTGAAGTGATGAAAAAGTGGGCAGTGCTCTTTGTTTGGAGAAGTTCAGGATTTATTCACACAAAAAGTGACTTTCAGAACAGCTTCAAAGTGTTACTGAAACATCAAGCAAATACACATATATATATATATTTCAGGGAGATCATTTTTTATAACACGAGAGACTGAAAGAATGAAAATGGACAAAAGGTCATTTTCTCATGACCTCATCCTGCAGCAGTTTTTATATGTTCTCCTTCACCTGGTGTGAATGATGTGATGTTAACACTTCAACCAAGAAATGATCTTAAAATACAGAAATAGTAAAAGTTTCTGCACTGAGACCATGTGACTCTTTCCATCCCAGAAGCTGATCTTAGTGGTTTAGAAGAAAGAAGACATTTAGAAGTTAGACAGTTAGAAGAGGACGTGGATGAACAAAGAGCACAACTACTATCAGTCAGTCCACACTGTGAGTATTCTACAGTTATTAGAATTACAACATTTTCATTTCTTGAAGAAGTTCACTGCTTTGTGCTCACTCTGGACTTGGAAAATGATATGCAGCACATTTTGAAAAGACGTCAAACTGTTAGAGACGTGCAGCTGAATTTAAGATAATCTGCAGCCTGAATTTCTTTTAAAAGGATTTAATGTTTAGGTTCTGTTTTAAAAAGCACGTTGAATGTCTTAGAAGTTATTCTTTAGTTTACTTTTTCTAAAACTACAAGGTCTCTTGTTTTATAGTTTTATAGTTTTTAATGTAGATTTTTAGAAGATTTTTATTGACATCTGTCTTTTTTAAATGATTTCAAACTGCCATTCCTTGCTGTTCAGTGGAGAATTTTGTGACTGTTGTGTTATTTTTGTCCTAAAGAAGAAAACAAGAAGTTAATGAGTCCTTTACATTCTATATTTACCAAGAACATCATTTTGTTTTGTTTTTTTATTTCATCACAGTTCCCTTCTTTTCCTAAAACACACTTCCATATTTCTCTTTTTCCATCAGGATTTTCTCCTCTGATCTAAATGTGAGGATGGGACACACTCTGCTCTGTAAACTGGAGTTCATCTGTGAGTTTTTGAGAAGAACTTTTGCTTTTTCACAACATTAATCAGAAAATGTCAAACAAAAGAATTACATTTTTTTTTTTTTTACCAAATTGTTAAAATTCCATGTTTCAACTACAGCTGTTTACTACTCAGGATTCAACTAAACTATCTGGATTATGATGAACAGTTTTCTTTAAAAATAAATGTTTTCCTTTTTTATTTACTGGAACATTTGTGATATGGGTGAAGAAACCATTGAATATTCATTGACAGCTTTATTTGCATTAATTTACATTTCAGAAACATTGTATCAGTTTGTACATTTGTGATATTTCCATCTTTCATGTACAGTGGTGCTCTTTTCACTCCTCCAGTGTGGACTCACTCAAGGTGATATATTTTGACTTTTTTTGTTTCTTTTCACTGTTTTTGCATTAATGTCAGTTTGATGGCATTTATCAAAACACCTGTTTTGTTTGTTAGGTGAAACAGTCTTTAAGTTATATTTTTTTATTTTTCGTTCACATTGCAAACAACAAGTTTAATCAGCAAATTGTGTTTGTTCTAGATGCTGTGTTGACCATTGAACCTAAATGGTCAACTTTTTTTATTGGCGAGTTTTTAACTGTTAAATGTGACATGAAGGAAGGGAGAACTGATGACTGGGAATACACATTTAATGGAAGTAATTGGACCCCTCACCATTACATTATAAACCATCACTTCACATTAAATCATCTGCATAAACATCACAGTGGTGTTTATCAGTGCTGTGGTCGTAGGAAGGGTTCATATCATACAAAGTGCAGCAACAGAGTCTCTATACATGCATCAGGTAATTTCCTACTGTGTTTTAGAAATAACTTCTATCATAAAGAGATTTTGTGTTTCAGAATCTGTTCACATTAAAGAAATTAACATGTGTTTCAGATTTATGATTCTAAATGTTTGATATATCCTTAGTAATAATAGCAATGCAATTAATTTTATTACATTAAATAACAATTTCTTTGCAACTAAACATTAAATTGTTATTTTAAAGTTTATCTTAATGTTGGCTGTAAATGTGTTTTAATCCAAATAAAAATCTGTGTCTCTTATTTTTTTAAAATCTATTCCAGATATTCCAAAGGCTCAGCTACGTAGAAATGGAGTAACCCTGACCTGTTCTGTGAATCCATCATCATCTGGTTGGAGTTATTATTTTTACAGGAAAAGAGATGATGGAGAGCTGGCATTGCTAAACACTGATTCCCCTTTGAATGGAGAAATCAGAGTTTCACAGAGAGGAGTTTACAGATGCATAGGAGGAAGAGGAGATCCAGTTTATTACACAGACTACAGTGATCCATTCATCATTGATGGTGAGTTTCTTTGAGTTTTCTTGATTCATTATTGAAATAATCAGCATGAGAACTTCCAAACCTTTAAGAAGTTCAGACATTCACATTTATCAGTCATTGAAATCACACATTGTTCATCTGAGGAGCTTCTTCAGTTCTAACCGCTGCTGAGGAAGTTCAGTTCATTTCTGTTCTGACCATCTCCAAGCTTTAACTCAAAAGTTAATTAACCAGATGTCATGTGATCAGATGCAAATATCCAGTTTTGATCAGGATGGTTGAATAATATCCCAATATTTGATGACTGAGTGGTGGTGAGTCTGGTTAATGCTCTGTTTTGTGTGTGAGTGGGGGGGAATGAAATAAAATAAAAATAAAACTGGGATAACTTTTTTTATTATTGTCCTGATGAAAATAAGAAAAATGTAATAAGCACATGAAGCTATAGCGGTCCCGCGCACTACAACGGCACTCGCGGCGGGCTGGAAAGCAGCGCTTGCCATCACCTATCAACATTGCCGGAGCCGGGGGAGCGTAGCTCACTAGTTCAGTAAGCTATCCACCGGCCAGCTGGCGTAGCCGTCCATCCAGCGCTATGAGCTCTGTGACGGGCTGACAACTTCTCCAGGGTGTATCCCGCCTTCGCCCAACAGTAACTGGGACAGTTTCCGGGAACTCAACAGCCCTCGCGGGTTGATAAAATGAATGGAAGTACATGATCAAGATCCTCCCATCGAGCCGCCATCTTGAATTTGTATTCCTATTTTTTGATCTAGTCACTGAAAACATCACGTGCCCAAAGCTTGGTCCCTGATTGGTTGACTCGCCGCTGAAATCATGCCTGCAACCAAAATCGCACGCGGCAGATCGCATCCTTACATTGACTTCACATTGAGACTTGACGCCTTCGCCGCGCCAGCCACATTCAGTGTCAATACCCCATTAGACACTGTGTTCCCTGGAGGTGTGGGTTTGAATCCCACTTCTAAAATCAAACAAGGGTAACGGAATTTTAAGACAATGTTGAGCAACACTGAGGCCACTGAATGCATCACTGGTGGTCCCGAACGCGTCGTGCTGCCATAGCTCATTACCATCTGCTTCACAGCAGGATTTCAGACTATATAATTTCCCAGACAAAAACGGGTTTCAGCACCATGAAAAAGCAATATTTATTATCCTTTTTGACCCCCCCTCCCAAAATTTTGGGAGCACCAAGAAAATCTTCCTACACACATTCCTCTCCAGCTTAATATAGCGCTCTGAACTGTCTCGGCTGAGACAGAAAAATAAAAAAGGCCCTTATTAACGAAGAGGGTTTTGGGGGAGGAAGACTAAATTGTCAGCTCTGAAATGCAAGGACCGCTACGGCACTGTGGTGAGGGGTTTCAAGCGTTCCTAAATAGCCAATATTTTTATTCATTTATTCATCTTCTTGTCCGCTTCTTCCCTTTCGGGGTCGCGGGGTGCCGGAGCCTATCCCGGCTACTGATGGACGAAGGCGGGGCACACCCTGGACAGGTCGCCAGTCTGTCGCAGCCAATATTTTTAGGAGTGAACAATTGAGCTGCACGGTGGCGCAGTGGTTAGTGGTCTTGCCTCACAGCAAGAAGGTCCGGGTTCAAATCCTGACTGGGGGATTTTAAACAGAAACACAAACTGGGGACCTTTCTGTGTGAAGATTGCATGTTCTCCTCCTTCATGTGTGGGTTTTCTCCAAGCTCTTCAGCTTCCTCCCATAGGCCACAAACATGGATCATGGGTAAACCAGGGAATTTAAATTGTCAGTGTGTATCAGACCCTTCACCAACAGTAGCTGGAATGGGCTCCAACAACGTGCAACCCCAAACAGAAATTTTCGGGTTCAGGACATAAAAAAAATCAATAGTTTCTGTCAGGACTCAGGCTGCCATGTCCCCCTTTGACCACCAGAGGGAGTCATCACCTGAGTATTGACACTGTGCTTCTTCACACTCAAATTCCCATCAGCCCCTACTCCCTCTTCCCAGGCTCTCCCAGCTGTTCCTCATCATGTCATCACTACATTCACACTCTACTCAGTGTGAGGTCTTGTTTCTGCACTGCATTCAGTCCAAGTGATTATTCTATCATCTGTTACTTCTGCCTGTTTGTGTTCGCTATGAAAACCTCTGCAAATGGATCCTAATGCCTCGGCCTGCTCCTTCCAGTTTCTGTGTTTTTGTTTGAAATCACTATCATGTTTACATTGAGGTAAATATGTTTAATGCTTTTTTTCTCTCTCTATTTCCATCAGCAAAGATATCCAGACTGACAGCAGGAAGAACAACTGTGTCAGTAGGAGACAGAGTGACACTGATCTGCTCTGTGGAGAAATCTGCTGGTTGGAAATATGAGTGGTTCAGAAGAACCTCATATTTATCTGAAGACAGAATCAATGATGGAGAAAATGGAGAAATCAGAGTCTCACAAGGAGGAATCTACAGCTGCAGAGGATTTAGAGGAGAACCAGCCATCTACTCTGATACAAGTGATGAAGTCAACATTAACATAACATGTGAGTGATTTAAATTAGCTTAAATCCGTTTAAAAATAATTTTCAAATTTTTTGTTCATTTTCTATTTTTGTATCTGATGGAAACAGTTTCCAACAAAGTCATTGTGACACAGAAACCCAGCTGGTCTCAGATGTTCAGAGGAGAGACGATCACTCTGACATGTGAGGTTCAGGGAGGAGAAGGAGTTCAGTGGGAGTATCAATGGAGAACTCCTCAGTCACAGACATCCTGGAGAAACAATAAAGACTGGACTATCACAGCTTCCAACAGTGGAGAATACAGCTGTAAGAGCAGATCCAGATATGATTTATATTCTTCAACAAAGTGGAGTGAAGCTCTAAGATTATCTGTTTCAGGTGAGTTTATTTATTTATCTATTTTGAATCTAGTCTTTCATGAATATATAAATGTTTTATTTCTTTCTTCTACTTTAAAACTTAAACATGTGTTCAGACAGAAACATATTTGTATCTCAACAGCACATAAACCAAAGTCTGAACTAAACATGACAAGTTCTCCAGTAGAGGACAGAGTGATCCTCAGTTGTTCAGTGAAGTCTTCATCATCTGGTTGGAGATTTTTCTGGTTCAGAGGAGAGAAATCCTCCAAACTGCTGACCAAACAAGATGCTGATTTCCTTTCAAATGGACAAATCAGAGTCTCACAGGAAGGAGTTTACAGATGCAGAGGAGGAAGAGGAGAACCAGTTTATCTCTCAGAGTTCAGTGATCCAGTCACCATCAGTAGTGAGTTTAATCCTGCTTTATTTGAATAACAAATAAAAGAGTTTTGTTAAAGTTGATTATTTTTGAAAAGAAAAGTCAAATTAACAATTAAGTTTGGCTCTATAGCTTTACTAGTCCATTGGCAGACCTTCTAATTACACTTTAAAATAGTTGCTGTTGATTTTACAGTAAATTATTGGCAGCTGAATGCCAGTAATTATATTTTGTATCTGTCATTTGCAAAATATGCATATTTTTGTGGACATTTTTCTTAATTAATCTAATTCACAGTAACTGGGAAAATACAGAAGTGTTAAGGGAAATTCCCTCAATCCAGTGCTTTACAGTAAACTCCCACAGTTTATTGATGTTCACAGTAAAATACTGCAAAGACTTTGTACATTACTTTACTGTTGACATTCCAGTAAAATAATAAACAAAATAATCAGAACAGTTAGAATAAGACTGTCATTTGCTATTTATTTTTAAGGGACTTGGCATTGTTCTAACAATAATCACATGAGGTCTGCAGTAAATGCAGACAATTATAGCAAAACAATGTTTTCATTGTGCTTGATTAGAAAACAGCTGTCAAGTTATTAAAACAAATCAAACACCTGTTCAATTTAAGTTCATTAAGAGTGCAGACTGCAAGTTAAACTTGGTAACTATAGTAACATGTCTTAATGCAGAGCTAAATAACCTCAGATTATTGACAAGGACCAAGTCCAACTTAGCCAATAAGCATTGCTTTGTTTTGGTTGCAGTTCCTGCAACAAAAAATGTTACATGCTGAGAGATTTGATCCATCATTGACAATAAATGATCTCAGATGAAAGAAGGTGTGGACCATTGATTCTGATGGTGTAGTTTATCGAAGAGGTTCTGTCAGAGAGGCAAAAGTGACAGCAGAGCAGGAAAGATATTAAAACAATCATGAAGGAAATAAGAAATTCCCTGCTTCAATTTTGTTTGCCAGCACAGTTTTCATAATTCTGTCAACTTGTGAAGCTCCTTCTATCAGAACCAAAGGTGTCGCATGAAAGATTTTGGTCAAAAACACAACTAGGTTACTAAAAAAAAGTCAACGATATCTCTCCAACAGAGCCTGTAATGAGAGTGTCTCCTCGGTGGTTGAGTCCTGGATCCTCAGTGACTCTGAGCTGTGAGGTTGAACATGAGTCTGCAGGATGGAGCTTCTACTGGTATAAAGCTGTTCCTGATCTATCACACAAGTCTGGCTCTTACAGCTATGAGCTGCTGCCTGCTAGCTCCAAAGGGACTGCAGACAACTCCTACATCATTCATGGACAGACACACACAGCAGGATATGTGTGCAGAGCTGGAAGAGGAGAGCCACACGTCTACACTCTTTACAGTCAACCTCACTTTGTCTGGTCTGGAGGTCAGACTTCTGATTCTTCATTCATTTCTCTCAATGATTTCTCTTCACATTTCAAATACTGTCACATTCTACTATTTTGGGTCTCTTTGTTCTCCAAATCCAGCTGAAGTGTGCTGATCTTCATCCTGTTTGTGTTCAGATCTTCATCCATCAGCGTCTCTCTCAGTGAGTCCTGACAGAGTCCAACACTTCACCTCTGACTCTGTCTCTCTGACCTGTGAGGGAAACTCTGCTGAGTGGAGAGTCGGCAGCTTTCTGCTTCCTGACTTGCTGTCATTCTGTTCTGACTGGGGAACAATGAATGGATCAACATGTCATGTTCAGAAGATCCAGTCCAGTAATGCAGTGTTCTGGTGTGAGTCTGGATCAGCATTCAGCAACGCAGTCAACATCACTGGACACAGTGAGTGGAAACATGTTTGGATTCCTGTTTTTAGCTTGACTTTCATCATTGGATTGATTAGAAACACATGCAGAACTTGAAGATGGATTTAGATGATCAACTGTATGTAAACCAGAATGAAGCAGACAATGTCAAACATGTGCTGATGATCTGTGATGAGGATGAATGTGGATGTTTCCAGATGATGATCTGATCCTGCTGAGTCCTGTCCATCCTGTGACTGAGGGACATTCTGTTACTCTTGGCTGCAAGTGGAGGACAGAAAATCTTCTTTCTAAAGAGTTTTTCTATCAGAATGACACATTAATCCAAAGTGAGAGCAGAGTGGAGATGATCATCCCTGCAGTGTCAAAGTCACATGAAGGCTTCTACAAGTGTCAATCCTCAGGAAAAGAATCTCCACAGAGCTGGTTAGCAGTCAAATGTCAGTGAATGTTTTCATTGTAAATAATATTGGTGATAATATTGACATATATTTAATTTAAAAAACATTGTTCTTTACAGGTTCACCCAGACCTGACAGCTCATTATTTCTTGTGTTAGTTGTTGCTCTAACTTCTGTCATTTTGGTAATTTGTGTATTTATGAAGTGGTGTCTCTGTAAAAAATTAAGAGGTGAGAGATTTTTACTTTATTTTATTTTGTTCATACCAATCACAAATGAATTAAAAGCAAATAATTTTGTGTATGAACTTCTATCCATTTCCAGATTTAGACACAAGAAGGTTTGCATTTTTTATTTTTAGTAAAGGATATCAAATTTATTTTTAAACTAATATTTTCAAGAATGATGATCTTTCTATTTGTTTCTTTCAGCAGGTCTCAAGTCTACAACCAGACCACTGCTACAGACTACAATGAAGCTCAGCACATAAATGACATCGTTCTTATCCATGGTTAGTCTAAACTATGACAGATCTTGATTTATTGTATAAGTTTGAGTTTAGAACAAATGAGCTAAACATGACGGTTACATTACTTTATATCTGAGAAAGAAAATGATGGAAACGTTTTGTCTTTGTGACATTCATTTTGAAGGTGGTCCTTCTTTGTATGCATCCCACAAAGGTCTTGAAGAGATTCGAAATGATCCAGAAGATGAAAACACGGGTAAAATGAAGAATCAATCAAGATTTTAAATATTTGTCACGTCATTTACATCAACATTACTTTTCTGTTCTAACAAAATGACAGACACAGACATGTAAAAACAGACTTTTTAAAAATTTTTATTAATTGACAAACCTTAAGATGAAAGCAGAATAAATGACCCCAATCTGAAAATAAGAATGAATGCTGTTTCAGGTGAATCCAGAATGATTACATATTCTTCAATCAAGCTTAAAACCTTCACCAAGAAAAGTGAGAAAATAAAAGCATTTATTTAATGTTTATGGAATAAACACTTCATGATGGATTTATTGAACAGCTGAATCAAATCAAATATTTTCTGATCTTTCTGACAGAAAAGAGACAGAAACCAAGTGAGAACTCAGTTTACTCTGATGTGAAGACAGGAGCGTCTGCAGGTAAGATCTGTCTCTATGGAAACATGATCTCCATCCATGCAGCTGTGACTCTAGAAATGACAGACTGTCAGATTCTGGGATGTTTGCTGGTAGAAACATGAGAATATCATCTAAATAAATCAAATATTGGATTTTGTTTTCTTTTAGATGTCAGTCAGCTGTATGCAGAGGTGAAGAAGAAAAACAAAGGTGAGTCAAGTCTTCATGTTTGGAACTTCTCTGACTTTAAACTGCTGCAAAATCATCTCAGAATGTACTGTTTTATAGTAATTAACTTTTAACAATGTTTACTTAACACACCAATTTTATCATTATATTAGTCTATTTGTTTACATTTGATATTTGATTTAGTTTTCTTCACAGGTAAATCATCTCATTCAGTTGATGAGATGATTTATTCTGAAGTTCAATAAAGATCAACACTTGGTAAGTTTACGTTTTGCTCTGTAGCGATCAAATATTATATAAACCTAATAGAAACTTGAAATTGTTCATGTAGTGACTGCTTCAAGACCATGCTTCACCTTCAGTTGCTGAGTAAAATTGCATCTTTGTGCTTTCTTGTAGATCCATAGAACCAGCTGCATCTAACAATGTGATGGAGCAAATGTCTCACCTGTAGGTGGCGCTGCTAAGGGCAGCTGCATGTTTGCTGGGCTCCAAATATTTTCCCTCTTTTTTAGTTTAATTTGAGTATTTTAAATATTATGTGATCTTAACAACTTCCTTGCAAGTCCTTAATATATAATAATCCTAAAGAATTATAGAGATTAAGTTGATTTAATGAGATTTTCACTGGATTGTTGGAGTTTCTCCAATAGTAACAGCGATCAGCTGAAGTCCAGGATCAGCTGATATCTCCTGATCACACAATCAAATCTCTCTGCTCTATCAAGGCTGATCATGAACAATATGGAGCTTCAGAGTTTTCTGTCCTTTAAGATCCTGGACATTAAGATCCAACTCCAGCTGTAGGAATGTGAGTCCTTATAAAGTCAGGCTTATAAATATTTAAGGATTTCTGTAAATGTTTTTAATTTTAAAATACTTTAACAATTATTTCTAAGTTCTAATAATGCAAAATGTGTTTAAATATCTTCATAAAAAACAGCTATAATTGCTAACAGATTAACATCACCAACAGACAACTCAAAAATACAAATATTTTTGTTTTAATTTTTGGCATTTGATGCTTTGAGCTTTAAAGATATATTAAATATTTTTTCAATTTAATTTCCTTTTACTGTCAAGTAAGCATATATTTTTTTTACGTTTGAAAAAAAAATATGTCATGTAAAATTGCTCTAGTTCTTATTTTTAATCCTTGTCATAGTTTTTAATATCAATAAATAAATATGCTTTAATTTTTGTTTGCGTTTTTTCTGTATTCTTTTGATTCCTAGATTTTTATTTGAAACTTTATTCGGTTTTAACTGTGGGCTGATAAGCTACACAGAGTTCTCAAACGTCATGTGACCTTCAGATTAGCCTAAGTACAGCACATAGGGAGCTTCATGGAGTTGGCTTCATGGACGAGCAGCTGTCTTTAAGCCACACATCACCAAGTGCAACACAAAGCGTCAGATGCAGTGGTGTAAAGCACTCCCTCACTGGACTCGAGAGCAATGGAGTCACATTCTCTAGAGTGATGAGTCACGCTTTTCCATCTGGCAATCTGATGGATGAGTCTGGGTTTGCCAAGGAGATTGTTACATTTAAGTCTTTTTCCACTAAAACAATTAGAATTTAACCCACATCCTCTTGGGGAACTAAGAAAATGAAATAATTGAAGAGACAATGCAGGACTTCTGAAAGAAACTGGAGAAAGTGCAAACTTTAAATATCAAGTATTCCAAAACCTGTTTAAAGTTTATAACCAGACTGTAAAACAGACCAGGAAGTCATATTTTGTGAAACTTATCTCTAAAATTTGATCCCAGTGTTACTCTGAGGTTGAGTCATGTGACATGGAACTGTTGAGAAGCTGAGCGCGCTGTGTCGGACATTTAATGGCGACGCACACACTTCATTCAGGAAAAAGCACCAGCGAGATACAAACTTCAGTAGCGAGTGTGCACAGCATGCCTACCTCTGTCCGTTTGTCATCCATCTGTAGATGAGCCAGCTGGTAAGAAATGACTTTTTCTGAGCGCTAGAAAAGCTGCAATTGCTCATTTCCTGTTTGATTGGTGTGCTGTGGGGCTAGGCACACGCTTCACAATTGTTTGTGTGTACTTTGGGTACCGGTCGGAATTTTCGGTTTCATGCGCTTTGACCTGGGGATGTACGGTGTAACTTTGGTAAGTTTGTGGTGTGAAGTTTCAAATGAATGGTATTAATCTTTACTAATGTTATTTTAAAGTCATTCTTAAAAATAATTTGAATTTGATATACGAACTTAAATACGAATGTAGGATTTGATGAATGAACTTATAGTTAAAATAAGGTCAATGTAAAATTAGGGAGGTTGGTAATTAATTGAAACATTTCAAATTATACAAATTATTATTGATTAATGTTGTTTATTGCCATTGTATAATGTAATTTGGAATTGTAAATATTTATTGCTGTTATTATGTGTTTTTAAGGTTTTTACCTGTGACTGCTGACTAACAAAATGGAACATAAAGATTGGAAAAATAGTCTTAAATGAGGAGTGTGAGTAAATCCGCCTTCACCTTTGGATGCTCAGCCCTTTTCAAGTGTGGGAAAAAGAGCAGGAAACACTTGACACCCAGAATCTTCTT
>NC_050535.1:11181054-11187552 GCF_002922805.2 Oryzias melastigma
TATGAAGGAAGCAACTTTTCTGAGGTGCTGACTAGGACCTCTTCTACGAAATGTTCTTTGTTGTACATGTTTCTGGGCTCACTCTCAGTTGTCACAGTCTTTGGAAATCTTCTTGTAATCATTGCCATCATTTACTTCAAGCAGCTCCACACTCCATCAAATTACCTCATCCTCTCACTGGCCGTTACTGACCTTCTGGTTGGACTTGTGGTGCTTCCCATCAGCATCGTGTTCGCTCTCAGCTCCTGTTTGTACGACAGAGGCCTCTTCTGCAAAATCAGAGACAGTTTTGACGTCGTCCTCAGCACAACCTCCATTTTTAACCTGTGTTGCATTTCTGTGGACAGATACTATGCAGTGTGTCAGCCTCTTACGTACAGAGTTCAGATGAGCACTCGGGTCGTGGTGGTCATGATCACAATGAGTTGGGGGGTTTCTATTTTTGTTGCTATCGGATTTGTGATTGCAGAGTTGAACCAAGAACAATGTAAAGATGATTGTTTTTCTGATGTTGTACTAGAAAAGGTTTTGGCTCCTGTCTTTTGCTTTTATCTCCCAGTCCTCATAATGGTCTACATCTACCTAAGGATTTTCTTTGTGGCACAGAGACAAGCTCGCAGCATCCAGAACTCAACCAACTCTGCAGGAACAGTCAGCAATATGGAAAGGAAGGCCACTAAGACTCTGGCTATTGTTATGGGAATATTTCTCATGTGTTGGATGCCTTTCTTTCTCTGCTTTTCCTTGCAGGTGTTAGGTGGTGTGTCAGTGCCGGTGTATGAAACACTAAACTGGTTTACTCTCTGTAACTCAATGCTTAATCCATTTATTTATGCTTTCTTTTACAGCTGGTTTAGATCAGCTTTTAGAATGATCATCTCTGGAAAAATTTTTCAAGGGAATTTTTCTAACTACAAACTCCAATGATACAATTTAAAGGCCTCGTGCAGTAGCAATTTTTTTTTAATTTAGAAAGTCGGCAAACGAATCCGATAAAAATATTCACTTAAAATGAAATGATCCAGCGCGATTTTATTGATCATTTTATGGTCGTGCACAGCTTTAAATTTGGGAGATAGGTGGTGATGGGCGGGGGCTGCGCGTGACGTCACTTCAGGGATCCCAGAGTGTAAACAACAATGGAGGACGGTTTGAGAAGTGACGTAGACCACGATTTAGCGGATATTTCTTTGGACGAAGGTGATGACCCTTCATCAAACACGGAAATTTTAACGACACAGGGTTTGTTGCGGTGGGTTTGCTCCCCCGCCGCCCTCTCGGCCTCCCTCGCCCGCGCGCAACCAACCCCCGCGCGGGTATTCTTTCCAGACGGCGCCCCGGGGCCGTGAGGCCACCCCCCGCCGCCCTCACGGCCCTGGGAGGGAGTAAAAACTCGGCTCGGTCTCGGCTGCCGGTGCCGGACGACTGTCCGGCCAACCCACACCGCCCACCCATGCCCGGCCCGGGGCCTCGGAACCGCCAACCCGCTCAGCATGGCGGCCTCACCCTGGCCGTCCGGCGCACGCCCGCAAGGTGCCCGTACACCCCCAGCGTTCCTCCTCCGGAGGGCCGGGTAGGGCTCAAAGCCTCCCCCTGACCGGAGAGCGCCCCTCTCCTTTATTGAAACGGGAAATTCATGAAGGGAGACCCCCTTCTTCGGCACATTACTGCTCCCAAATACCACACTCCGACTCACCATTATCCCGTTTGAATCCCCAAATCCACGGCAGTCCAAATTCTATTATGTTTAGTAATTCCATGCCCAGAAAGTCATCACAACACTAGCGGATCTAGCTGGATGTTCCTGTATTGACGTCACACGACCTATGACCTACTTATCGGTTGGCGGCCCAAAATCAGAGCGACAGCGCTATCTTTGAACGCTTGAAGAGAGTGCACGGGGCCGCGGGTGATAAAATAATTATACGGGGGCTCATTTGTGACATAAATACTAATGTTTTATTGCAGTTTAAGAAAAATCACGATTTTCACTGCACGAGGCCTTTAAAACCCACAAAAGCTTGAATAACTCAAACATTATTCGTAAAGTACAATTAAACAATGCAGTGTTCCCCTGCTCTATTTGTCTTTCAACATTTGCAGTTTGACATATTTGCAGATTTTTTTTTAGTCACGTGAAACCTCTGATAACTCAAGATGCTTGTATGAAACTTTACAGGAGTTGCTGTGGGAATACCCCAATGTTTTTTAATAAACTGTTTAATAAAGCATGATAAGAAGTTTGTTTGAGTATCAATCGGTGACGGACGTTCCTCAGAATTCAAAGATGTCTCCTGTTCCTAACCCCCGCGAATAAGGGGGGAATACTTCAAAGCTTTCTATGTCACAGCTTTTTTATTTTGGATTTTTGTATTGGTCATCCTTAACCCTTCCATGACAATGGTGGACAAGACTTCATGTCTGTCATTGGACACCAGTAAAGATCAACAATCATTGAAAAAAAAGTCCAGATGACCCCACTTTTAATGTAAACAAGCCTAGGAGAGCGGAAGGGTTACAAGATGCAGGGTTGGTTTAACAAAAATGGAAGTTTAATCTTTTTTTTTACTCTACTTGTCTTTATTGTGTTATGTCAGATCTGTAAAATCTAGAAAGTATGATTAGATTACATTACATTAAAATGCATCTGATACTTGTCAAAAGAATGCATAAAAACAGACAAGCAGCCAGTACCCCCCTACACCTGCCACCGGGGCTGTGAAGGGAATCTGCCCGTCCCCCCAACAATCTAATATCTGTGACACTGTGGTATTGTTGACAGCCACACATTCAATTCTTGGGAAAGATTCATTCATGTTGTTCTTTTGTCTAGATTGAAGGATTATCTGGCAATATAGAAAAGTCACCTGCACTTGATGGCCCTGGTGTCTCAATAGCATTTTTTATGTAACTTGCATCTCCCCTTTTCTCTTCTTCATCCTCTCCTTTAAAAGTTTAGAAGTTACGTTTTTCTTATTTCTGCCCCTTTACATTTTTTTTTCTTTTTCCATCATGTTTGAGTTTACAACTCAAGTTTATATTGTATGTTTTTCTTATGAATGAATAAAAATGAAAAAAAATGGCCTGCACATTTTCATCCTCACTTTGAATCTTAAACCTCTTACACATCTTATTCATTTTTCTCTGCTTGATCATTTTTATTTTCCTTTTTCTTTAAAATAATTTGCTGCTTTATTTAACAATGTCAACATTTACTTTTTGTATCTTTAACTAAATTTATATAGTATTTAAACTGACCAATCACAATAAAAATGAGAAGTTTATGAATAATTTATTATTGTTCTTGTCGCGTTGTACCAGACGCGGTACTGGACGCAAACCAGAACCGGGTTGGTTACTGGTGCGCTCTGCGTCCTAGCACCAGACTGGTTCCGGCTCGCGGCCCGGAGGTTGGAGACCCGTGATTTAATGGGAAATGCCAGCCTGTCAGAAAACAATGAGCTGGGGACATCTTAAACATCTAAAAGTGACACAGAGGGGTCCCAAACATCAACATGTGACGACCCGGGAAATAGAGCATGTTGTTATGGAAGAAAGAGAGCTGAGTGGGAGAGAGAAATCCAGAGCATTTAATAAACTTGCCGATGCGCCACTAAAAACAATGCAAACAACCAAATAACGCACTGCCTGCTCACAGCTTGAGTGCCAATTTTTATTTTTTCTATCGTCTGTAATGCAGGGCAAACAAGCCGCACAAGCAAACAAGCCGCTAAATTCAGTTCTTTATTCCTTTATTTCAACTTTCTTCACATTAACATCAGATTAAATCTGGCATGCAGAACATTAAACTTCAGACACCAAAGTAATAATCGACAACATCATTATATTTAGTAGCACCTTTATGCCAACACGTGACTAAAGGTAATAACTAGGGCAGCAAGCGCACCGGGGGACGTTTTGAATGTAGTTTAAACAACGCCAGTTATTTGTAGATGAAAAGATAAATCTCAGCTTTGAGTGTGTGGCCCGTCCCACACGCGTCTCCGCGCGAAAATATCCCAAAGTTCTGGAGGTTTAAGCGTGATGCAACCCCAGCATAGCGGTCTGTCTGTCGGCATATTCATTGGTGAGCTCCGCTGGACACGTCGCTGCATCGAGCTGCAGCCAGAGAACGCGGCGGCAGCAACAGACTGTCAAACTATCCACAGTGTATCCCTCTTTTCTCAGTCTTTAATGTTTTAAAAAACAAAAGTTAATTGGAAATGATAAATCTCTATTTCATTTATTACTGTAGTTCAGCAGAGGAGGAAAAGATTTGGTCCTGACAAAAAATGAACATGAAAGTGTTATGAAAATGTTATTTTTGAGGTTTTTTATTTTATTTTACTGAACGTTGATTGAAGTTTTGAATTTAAAATGCCCTTCACTTGCACTTGGGCTTTTGTTAGGCATTGTATGTTACTGTCATGATTCTGTGTTCTGGTTTTGATATGTTCTGTTTTCCCTGTCAGTCTCACCATGTTCAGGTTTAATCATCCACAGCTGTCTTCATTTAGTTAATTGTCCTCAACCTATATAAGTGTCTGGTTTTCAGTTTCTCATTGTCAGGTCATCTGTTCTGTTATGTCACGTCACTGGTTTGTGTTCTCCTGGTTTTGTTATGTTTGAGTTTATTAAGTAAATCTTTGAGTTTCTGCCACCATGTCCTGTCTCCTGCGTTTGGGTCCTACACCACCAATCCTGACAGTTACAGCCTTTTATTGTTAAGAAAGTTTATCTCAATACAATGTTACGTAAATAAAGTATTTCTGATGAAAACTATTAATTTTGCCATTCTTGTTTTCATAATTAATGTAGAACTGCTAAATTCCACGAAGCACACATTTTTTTTCCTTAAAAGGCCACATGTTAATTTGCGATCAATCGCGAGTTAACTATGGACAAAATGTGATTAATCCCGATTAAAAATTTTAATCGCCTGACAGTTCTAGTAATAACACAAGGTTTTACTTTAAAGTTTGTTTGTCTGGAATGTGTTTTAACTATGTCCTTCACAAAATATAGAAGGAAGAACCAAAAAAACAAACAAACAAGCCTATTGGTTCATTTGTCTCTAGGCGGATCTTGGGAGGAGCATCTCATATGTAACCAGCCACGGGGATTTCACATTTAGACCATAAAGGCGTTCTTTCTCGTAGCCAAAGCTGACAAGCACCAACAGATGTGCTGGAAATTAGGGAACAAATTGTTATTTTGGAATGAATGTGAAATGCTTGGGCAGATGTTGGAGTGTTTTGATTTCTGCTGTAAAGCGTCTTTGCAATTTAGATTGTTAGGAAGGAGGAACGTCTGAACATGGAGCAGGAAAACAAGACACAGACGTTTCCTTTAAACACCTGCTACAAACTGGCTTCATTCGTACTGACGGAAACGACCACCACAGCATGTACGCTTTTGAATCTTTTTCTGAGTAGCATGTCTGCAGTGACTGTGTGTGGAAACCTCTTGGTGATAACCTCTGTGGTTTACTTCAGGCAGCTCCACACTCCCACTAACGCTCTGGTCCTCTCACTGGCTGTGACTGATCTACTGGTGGGAGCAGTAGTCCTCCCCCTCACTATGAAGTTCTCTGTCAGCACATGTCTGTACAATCGAAGTGTCTTCTGCCTGATCCGACGTTCTTTGGATATGATAATAGGATCCTGCTCCATTCTGAACCTGTGCTGCATATCTGTGGATAGATATTATGCTGTTTGTCAGCCCCTGACGTACAGATTAAAAATCAGCAATCCCGTCATTGGTGTTATGATCCTAACCAGCTGGTTGCTCCCAGCCTTGTTTGCTGTTGGTTTTCAGCTGGGATTTAACAGAGCAAACTGTGTGCAACGCTGTTTATCCTTCGCTTTATTGACACAATTCATATCCTTTGTTTTCTTATTCTACCTGCCGCTTATTTTGATGTTGTGTCTATATTTCAAGATTTTCCTTGTTGCACAAAAGCAGGCGAGCAGCCTCCAAAAGCACACCAAGTGTAGAGAAAACCCCAACAGGACTGAGAAGAAGGCAACAAAAACTCTGGCTATCGTAATGGGAGTTTTCCTATTGTGCTGGCTGCCTTCCTTTTTCTGCATCACCGTCGTTTCTTTCAGCAAGTCGACAGACACCGGCCCACTCATAGAAATCCTGAACTGGCTCGCCCTGTCAAACTCTCTGCTTAATCCTTTCATTTATGCTTTCTTTTACAGCTGGTTCAGATCTGCTTTTCGGTTGATCATATCAGGGAAAATATTTTTCACTGATTTGACTAACATGACACTTCAGTAATTTCCCTTCAGTTTTCCCTGCATTTGACCAAAAATGACAGACTGAAAAAAAAGAAAAAAACAGAAAATGATGGATACACTTTGTCCATCACCCTTTCATCTAAATCAGGGGTCTCAAACTCGTGACCCGCGGGCCATCTGCGGCCCGCAGGATGATAATTTGCGGCCCGCGTCTTCATATGAAAGATTACTGTTCGTGCGGCCCGCAAGGCTG
>NC_050535.1:11188516-11280509 GCF_002922805.2 Oryzias melastigma
ATAAAAACATTACACCTCAATTATGTAGTTTGAAATGGAGAAGGAAAAAGTTTAAAAAACTTTATCAATTCTACCCCCTAGCAATATTTCTTAAATTTAATCTTCAATATAAACTATTTCAGAAACAGACATTAGCTACCCTTATTTTTTATATATATATATATATATATATATAAATCAACACGGACAAAGATCTATACACGTCGTTCATTATTTATTCATTATTTTGTGTTAAAAATAAAGATATTTAAGAACATTGGAATGTTTTCTCAGCGATTTTCTTGTGAAAATCCTGATGCGGCCCACCCTCACCTAGATTCTGTCTCCAGCGGCCCCCGGCTGATTTGAGCTTGAGACCCCTGATCTAAATCAACCAAACTTTATCTTCAATAAAGCAAAATCTCCATCTTTATTTTACATTTTTTAGCCAAAGTTACACATTTAATAGTACATTACTGATTTAAGCAACAGTTTTTGAACAAAACCTGAAGGTAAAAATAAGCAAATTAGAGCCACAGTGAAGAGTAAATAACAGGCCTTTATGGGAGTTCTGTTATTGCTTGTGGTTTCCTAATAACAACACATAGTCACCCCAACTGTGTTGGGGTGACTATGTGTTGAAAACTATTCAGGTGGTTGCTGGTTTGATTCCCTGGCTTTGTAGTCATTGGGTAAAACACCATGCCATTGTACATAACCTATTTGTAGCCATGGTATCTAATTGAATAAAAAAAAGAATGAAGCAAAATGCATTTGTTGAAAGTATTTTTGGATTTAACAAATTTCACTTAACATGTATTATCATGTCAATCATGAATGGGCACATCTTCGTCACACTAGGGCTGGGCGATATGACGATAAAAAACCGTCGTACGATCTCCAAAGCTGACGATATGTCATTTTTAAGATATCGTTATATCGCGATATTCTACGAAAAGCTGCAAGAGCGTGAAGGCAAAAGCTTGTTGACAGCTGTGACTTTAAATCCGAGCTGCTGCTGCTCCCCCTCCTCCTCGTCCTCCTCCTCCCCGGTGTGTTTTTCCTGTTTGGAAGTCACGTGACATACAACGGGACAGAGTCGCGTGCGCCGTCATTATGGAATTGAGTCTTCTGGAGTAATGAATGACGGAGGTACAAAAAAGTAACAAAAGGAGACGCAGTGTCTTGCATTCCACTTCAAAAACCTTGACAACAAAATAATCCGATGGAGAGGAATCATCACAGGACAGGAATCACATTTTAATAGAGAAAAATCAGGCTGAGAACTTTGAACTGTGTGCTAAAGTTTAGGCTAAAGTGGGTGCTAGCAACTTGTGACAGACATGCTAGTTTGGTTCTTTAATGTATGTTTTTATTAATGTTTCGTGTTTTTAAACATAGCGGATGTTAATCGCACGTATTAACGTTCAACCTGCACAAAAACTGATGGTAATTCATGTAGGAAACACGTAAAATGTTCTGTCAAGATGCACGGTGCTGCATTGTTTTGCTAGCTCTTTGCATAGCTTTTGCTAGCTACTGTCAGAGCCTAAATCTTATCGTCGGTCGCACTCCCCTTGTAAGAAGTGTAAGTGAGTTTGCACATAATTTTCTTAATCCATGGCGTCACCGTTGAGGTTCTTTCTTGGTCGTTCGGACCGAATAAAAGCCCAACTAGAATAAACAGCGCTAATGTTAACGCTAGCTTTCTGCTCAGTGACATAAACACAGCAAAGAGCAGATGTTAAAGGAGCTGTGGATGTACACTTTTTAAAACATTTACTGCTATTATCTCTGTGTTTTGAATCTTAACAGTTTGGCAGATGTATTTGATGTTATCATCCAAGTTTTAAAATGTTTTTTGTATCAGTTAAAGATGCTAGCTGGAGCCTTTTTCTCAAAGTACTATGAAATCGTCTATTTGAAGGTAAATTCTGAAGCAATTGAGATTTATTTAGCATGTATGTAATCCAAAAATAATAAAAGTTTCAGTTTCATTTTAAAATGTGGTAAATGGTGTTTTTTAATTATTATTATTATTATTATTTAGCACTTTGAGCTGTTTTTAATAGAGAAAGGACTTTACTAAACTTTATCAGTCATTCATGCTATAAACTTCATCAATCTCCCTCATTTCTGGTCTTGGGTGACAATCATTTACAAGCTCTGTTTTATGGATTTTAGCACAAAGGAAAAATTAAAACTCACTGATATTTAGAAGCTGTTCATTTGACAGCAATGCATTACCTGTAGCAGTAGAAGACGCAATTCTTGCAATATTTACAGGTTAATCTTAATAGATAACTATTTAATTCGAATAAATGTAAATATTTGTTCAAAAATATGTTTACTTCTTTCAACTAAAATCAATATAATTAAATTTGATTTTATTTTAAAAATATCGTGATAAAATCGAAATCGTGAAATAAAATTTAAAAAATCGTGATTTTATTTTTTTGCCATATCGCCCAGCCCTACATTACACCTTACTTAAATGATGAAGACTAGAAATGTGAAATTCTGTTCACAAACCTGCAAAATAATGAAAACGTTATTATAGTGAAGAGAGTTATTAATGATTTCCAATAAGCAACTTGATGTTGACTGCCTAGCATCACTTCCTGCTGCACCTCCTCCAGTTCACATAGGGTCAGGTTCAGGGTCATTAGCTGGTGCCACTGTTTAATAGTGAAGAGCCAAGCGTATATTTCCAAAGCATAAACCAAATTAGACTTATTACACTTATTAAAGCTAAAATAGTCAAAAGAGTTGCTAAATATCATACACACATAGGCATAAGTGGAGAAGACATAGCGTTAGCAGCTAGCAGCATTTTGGGCTATACCAATGCTATTAAAGTAAAAAGACACATTGAATTATTTTAAAAGATCAAAGAGATAGTAGTGATATGTTTTCCCTTGTTTATCGCTCGAGTTACGTTCTAAAAACAACCTGCCATGGGCGAAATCCAAAAAGTAGACATTTATTTTTTACCATTATTCATAGATGTCAGGCTGTGAAACTCCTCACTACACACTATCCACTTTTTTCATAAACATGAACATTTTCCCACTTTTTTTCTCTTTAAACTCTCAAAGTTTAAACCTTCATAGAAAAACAAATCTAGTATTATAGAATGAAAACAAAAATCTGATCACGATCATAGTTTTATATAATAATGTGGGACCTTGGACGCTTTCTGTAAAGATGACCACACAGAGATTTATAGACATAAATCATCAAAACAGTGAAACCGCAAAATACCAGAAAAAGTATAGAGAAAGAGCACTTGATCAAAAAAATGCCGTTTTGCCAAATATGGTCAACATTTGGTGCAGTAGTTTAGTCCACTTAAGTTTTTGATTTACTTCCTTGAGATCCAAATATTAAAGCAAATTGAAGAAAACACAAATTTTTCGATTTAAAAATATAATTAGCGTCATTAGCATCACAAAGGACCACACTCACCCAACAATATGACTTTCCTGTCTGCTACCCTCTGACACAGAATTCAGGTACCTGCCTGCACACACAAAAAGACTGTCACAGGAGTGTAGTGATTTTGTGGTTTTACAGCCAGGCGATTCTCAGTACTTTAACCCTTTAAGTTGGATGTCATATGTTGCTGTTTGTCCTTTTACTTTTTAGCTTTGGCCTGAGTTGCTACATTCTGGTTTTGAGTGTCGCTGGTGGTAGCAATGCAGTCGCTTGGATCCGTTTGATAGCTGGGGACTGTTACAACTCACTTCCAAAGAGCAACATATGGCAGAAGCCAAACGTGCTGCTGTCAAGGTCGTGAGTCAGGCAGCTGGTGCCCAGACCTCGGCTGAAGGCTCACTGGAGATCAGCTGAGTGCCATCATTTCTTCCCATCACAGGATGTTTTTTCTTTTGCTTCGTTTCAAGAAGGTGGAATTCTGCTGTTTCCTGGTGGAAGATCTGCTTTTTTGTCTATGGGAGGGTGTCAAACTCCAGGCCTCTAGGACTGTTCTCCTGCTGGTTTCCCAGAAATCCTGCCTTGTTAGATGCTAATTATCTGGATCAGGTGTGTTTAGCCAATAAGGAGCTACAACAGCATGTAGGAAAACATGTAGGACACCAGCCCTCGAGACCTGGACTTTGACTTCCCTGACTTTTCTGTGCTTTACCTTGATGTTTTAGGGAATAGGGTCCCCCATGAATTCTCGAGTCTAACACCTAACCTCAGGTCTTCTACACCTGCTTAACCCTCGTGCTCTCTTATGGGGTCCAGATGACCCCACCCTTGCATTGAGGTGTTAGCCCTTCCATGACAAAGGTGGACAAGACTTTGTCATTGGACACCAGTAAAGATTGACATTCACTGAAAAAAAAGTTCAGTGCACTGTCTTGTGGGGTCCAGATGACCCCACTTTTAATGTAAACAAGCCTAGGAGAGTGGAAGGGTTAATCCCTTTTGTAGTCATGGAGTTACTGGAGCCTGTACAAGCTTCTGTTGAGTAAAAGTAGAATACCCCAGTCTTTTGGAAATCCACCAAGCACCAGTTCACACCTAAGGACAATTTTAGAATTATCTACTAACCTATGAAGCATCTTTATGGACTATGGGAGGAAGCCAGAGTGCCCAGAGAAAACCCAGACATGCATGAAGAGAACATGCCAACCCCACATTGAGAGGACTCAGCTGGGACGAACCAGGGCCTTTTCACTGTGAGGCCAGAGTCCCAACCCCTCTATCACTGTACAGCCCATTTCTTTTAACACGTCTGGGTTTTCTTCTTATCTTGGGTTAAGCTTTTTAGTTATGTTTTTTTTTTTTGTTTTGTTTTTGATGGGTCAACTGAAACACAGTTGCACTGTGGCAATATTTTCAGTATTGAATTCTTCACATACCAAATAAATATCGATTAAGAGAAAAAAGTGATAGGCTTTATTTTTTCATTCATAATTGAACAAAACTACAGACCACCTAATTTTCAACTGTTAGTAAATCATATGTATTTATTTTTAAAAGATTTCCATGTTTATTCCCTTCTTTAAGATACAAAAATACACAGTTTATGTATATAGATGGTTAATAGAAAACATTTCAAATGAAACATAAAAATATGTGCTGCTGTTCATTAAAATGAGATGGAAATGAGGGTGGGGGTGGCTTCTCATCTGATTTGAGGAGTCATGTTGGTTATGCATGATTTCAGTGGTTAAATATGGAGTTGGTTGTATTGGTGCAGGAGAAGACAAAGGAGGACACATATTGTTCCACCAGCAGTCTCCATCTTTAAATAGGACTCACTGCAGATGTTCTTTGACTTTTGTTTGTTTTCAGCAACTCTGTGATCACGCTTACTGTTGAAAGAGTTATTGAAGTAATGAGATGTGTTTTATGTGCATAGATCTGTAGGGATGGAATCAGCGCTGATCGCCAACAAGTCTGTAAAAGTGATTCATCCCTGCTATGAGTTACATGATGCAGCTCTAACATTTGCAAACCCGCCTTCCATCAGCTGTGTGTCGCTCTATATTTTCCTGGGATTAATGTCCGTCATCACCGTATGTGGAAACCTCCTCGTTGTGGTATCTATTGTTTACTTTCGACAGCTTCACACTCCCACCAACTACCTCATTCTGTCTCTTGCTGTTGCTGATTTGCTCGTCGGCGTCCTCGTCTTTCCGTCCAGCATGACTGTCACTGTGACTTCATGTTGGTATCAGGAAGATTTGTTCTGCAAACTGCGCGGCAGCTTTGATGTGACTCTGAGCACAGCTTCGATTCTGAACCTGTGCTGCATTTCTCTTGACAGGTATTATGCAGTCTGTAAACCTTTGACATACAGGAGTCAAATGAGTCACCGTGTCATTGGGATGATGATTCTGGCGAGCTGGGGAGTCTCCGCTTTGATCGGAATTGGCATCATAGTTGCGGGATTTAACCAAGGCAAATGTGAGGGGAGTTGCCTGATCGACGCTCTGATTTCAACCACCCTAGCATGTGTTTTCTCTTTCTATATCCCAGTGATAGTCATGCTGAGCTTCTACCTGAAGATCTTCTTCGTAGCACAGAAGCAGGTAAAAAGTATACAGAGCACCACATGTCAGAACTCAGAGTGTGGAACGACCGTGAGCCGGATGGAAAGAAAAGCCACCAAAACATTGGCTGTCGTCATGGGAGTGTTTATCTTCTGCTGGGCCCCCTATTTCCTGTGTATCATCTTCCAACCTCTGACATACGAAGAAACTCCAGTTGCCGTGATTGAGACTTTAAACTGGCTGACTTTGTCGAATTCAATGCTGAATCCTTTCATTTACGCCTTCTTTTATACCTGGTTCAGATCTGCTATCAGAATGATCATTTCTGGAAAAATATTTCAGGGTAATCATACCAACACTACTCTGTTTTGAAGTGAGGCTGTAAGAAAGATAGCTTCAGTTGCATTAATAAAATGATTTTGATTGTAAATGTCTGAGTCACAATTTTTTTAAATTAAATTTAAACATCTTTATTTAATTACAGTTTAGCATTTCTAGTGGCATGTCGATTAAAGACAGTTAAAAGCTTGTGCAGAAATGGATCACAAAGCATCAAGTATTAACTGAGCACTGCAATCTTATAATAAAAAACTAATTTAAAACTGTGATAAACCATAGAACTGCATTGTTTTCATTACTAAGCAGCACTTGGGTTAAATTACTCAATGATTTTAGAACGTGGCTTTGACTGCAGCTCTTATTACCTTACGGGACGGGCCAAAATGCTGTAATACCGTGTTATGTTTAGAGCTGGTGGTGAGTGGCAGAGATGCTCATTTAATAAAGTGATACATTTTAATTTTAATTTAATTAATCAATGTAAACTAATCTATAACAAGAAAAAAAAACTACAAATATGGTTTGCAATAACAAATCAAAGACTCTTCAACTTCTTTTGCTGTTTATGTTAGTCAAAAGTAATTTGTAGATGCAGATTTGTTGCAAATCTTAAACAATATTTTAAAAGTACATTGTTCCCTTGTTTATTGCTAGGTTTACATTTGAAAAATAACCTACTATAAGTGAAATCTGCAAAGTAGGATTACAGAGTTTTAAGGCTGTAAAGCTCCTCACTACACACTTTACTTTTCTCTGACAGACATGAACATTTCACACTTTTCTCTCTTGCATACACTCTCAAATTTTAAACATTCATAGGAAAACACATGTAGGTCTAGTATTAGATAATAAAAAAGATCTGTTCACGATCAAAGAGTCGTGTAGATTTAGTAAGCTAAATGCAGGAAATTGATTGACAAGATCAACAGCCAATCAGGATGCACAACACAATATGCTGCTAAAAAAAAGGCAGTGCAAAAAAATAATTTACAGCAAGAAATTAGAAAGTAGGCCAGTTTAAATGCATCCTTTATTTTTATTGTTTAGTAATAAAAAATAAAGCTAAATAGGGTTGATAATTTCAAGTGTTCAGTGCTGATCACGTGGATAGTATTTAAGAGCCCACTTGCATTGCACATTTAAGTATCAAATTATTTTTGAACAAGACATGGCCCAATCTAATTTCCTCCCTTCTCCCTACCCCTACATTTAGCCCTCCAAATGGAGAGTTATGTCAAAATAGTGTCTCCGATTTTGGACGTCACTTTAGCTCAATGACGTCACCAATCCTTGTCATTCAGCTAGGATTAGCGCACAGCTTCCAGCAGTTAAATATACATAACAACAGTGGTTGTATTACTATAAAAATGTCATGCTGCAGCAAAAACTAATTACTTACATTTAAAAGTAAACTTCTGGGCTTCAGAGCACACCCACATGAAGAAAAACGCTTCTCTGCAGCACAGCACAACACGGTTTACCCTCGCGACGGAGGGCTCTGTATCCTCAGCTAGGAGGGCAGGATATTAAAAATCGTATTTCAGACTCTCTTTGCACTTCACAAGCTCCTTTAAATGAAGGGGTAGGGAGAGGGTTAGGACTGGACCACAAGAGGCTTCAGGAATACCAGAACAATTCCCGCATGCAGCCTTTTCCAGCTCAGCCACGGAACACTTTCCATCTGCGAAACGCACGGATTCTGCCCTGCATAATATTCTCCCTACATAATATTGAAATTTTATCAGGTTATTTTTTATGCTTTTGGTGTGTGTGTAGCAGTTGTACCTGCACTAGAAGTTTTATTGCCATAAAATAGTTAATGAGGGTTGGATTGATTCAGATGGAGCACTACTGAAGGCCTAGGTGTGAAATGCACGGCCCGCCACTGTTAAAATCTGATTCTTTTAAAAGTTGTACTTTAGAAAACTATAGGATTCTTCTCACCATATATGACTCATTGTTGACACGTAAAGTCATAACTTATCAAAAATACACCCGCTACTTTCTTAAAATGACTGCTAAATTGAACTCTTGCAAAGTCAACAAAAAACAAACATATTTGGAGGCATTGATGAAATAGAAAAAGAGCCTTTGATTTTAAAATCAAAAGATAGCTGCATTTAACGGACAAAAACAGAAGTTTTTACTCCAAATGTGAATTTCTTGCAATAGCTGTTCCCACACACAGGTTAAAGTATAATATTCAGTTACAAGGACACTGCCGATAAAGCAGGCAGCATTTATAATTACTGGTAAAAAAAATACCAGTTATATCTTTATTTTTGCTTGTTTTTGTTTGTATCCATTCCACCTTTACCCTTGTGCCATTCTAGGTATGTTGGCATTGAGAATGGGGACTTGGACCTCACAAGACAGCAGGCTGATATTTTTTTTCTTTCTTTTTTTTTTTTTTAATGATTTTTGATTTTCACTGGTGTCAGTAGGAGATATGAAATCCTGTTGATTTGTTCACATATGTCATGGGAGGGATAACACGGCTGGGGTCATTTGGACCCTATCAGATAACACAATGGTTACAACTTGAAGGAGGATGAAGTTGCCATTAAATTTTCTAGCTTTCACTTTGACAATTATGGGTTAAGTAAATAGTACACTACATTTAGAGTACAAATAAAGTTTAAACCAGCAGCAGATATTTTACTGAGGATGAAGTTAAACTTTACCATCGAAAGTATGTTGACATTAGGAAAAAATCTTAAACAACAGCTCATATTTTTTTTTTAACTATTGCAGTTAAAAAACAAGGAAAAGAGACAACACATTTGATTGGATGAGAAAAAAAATTGTGTCAGATATGGAAATGAGAATGGGATTTTAAAACACACCTCATCCCAGCCTTCTCAACACAAGTGCAAGGAAAGAGGGCGATCAAAGGAAACAGATTTTTTCCCTCTCTTCTTGAGCAGGTAAAGATATTTTATTTTTTTACTTAAAACTAAATTATTTTCTGTGATCTTTGTATTGGGAACTCTAACTTTTTTCCCTCTCTTACAGTTTATTCCTGACTGGATCTGCAGAGACTTCTATCATGAACACAGAGTTTGCTACTGGGGCAGATAATATGATCAGCTACATACATCCCTGCTTTACCATGAAAAATGACACGTACATGTTCACGAGTAACCCCTCTTTTGTTTGTGTCTTGCTGTATATATTTCTCGGCTCACTGTCTGTTGTCACATCATGTGGAAACCTTCTTGTAATCACATCCATTGTTTATTTCAAGCAGCTCCACACTCCCACTAACTACCTCATCCTTTCTCTAGCTGTGGCTGACCTGCTGGTTGGCGTTCTCGTCTTTCCCTTCAGCATGGCCGTCACAGTAAGCTCCTGTATGTATCATGAGGACCTTTTCTGCAAAATACGAGACTGCTTTGACATCACTCTGTGTACAGCTTCTATTCTAAACCTGTGCTGCATTTCCATTGACAGATACTATGCTGTGTGTCAACCTTTGACATATTTATCAAATATCACAGCTAAAGTAACTGCCATCATGATCCTGGTGAGCTGGGGAATCTCTGTGTTTATTGGGATCACCATTACAGTTGCTGGATTCAGTCAAGGCTCATGTGAGGAGAATTGTTCTAGTGATGTTGTGGTGGCTAACACCCTGGGGCCTGTTTTCTCATTTTACCTCCCTGCTGTCATAATGCTCTGCATTTACTTCAAAATTTTCCTTGTAGCACAAAAACAGGTGAACAGCATCCAGAATGCCAGCAGCTCAAAGTGTGGAGCAGAAGTTAGTAAGATGGAGCGAAAGGCCACAAAAACTCTGGCTATTGTTATGGGAGTGTTTCTTTTATGTCTCACTCCTTATTTTATTTGTGTTGTTTTTCAGCCTCTGTTTGTCACTCCTCCACAGATCCCTGTCATTGAAACACTAAACTGGCTCACATTGTCAAACTCAATGCTGAACCCTTTAATCTATGCGTTCTTCTACAGCTGGTTCAGGTCAGCTTTCAGAATCATAATGTCTGGAAAAATCTTTCAGAGTCACTCAGCAAACACGCAGTTAATAATAAAATTTTCAGAAAATGCCAATAACTGATTTTTTTAGGACTAACATGGCAACAAAGGCTGATTTTTGTGATTTATGTTTGTTTTTGTACTTTCTAAAAACCTACAGCTGGGGGTGGGGGGGTGTTACAATCTTTCTGGGACTGAAACACTTATGTAAATAAACACTGCTACTGTCATTATTACTTTATTATACATGGTCTGAGTGAATACTCGATTCTGATTGGCTGCTGGGTGTGAATTAAGACAATCCATCTATTATCATGAATTGGCATATATCTCGCTTTCCTTTGCTGCGGCAGTTGAGGTCAGTGTCAGCTCAGCGGTATGCTGTCAAGTTACAGTTGAAACGCGCCGCACCGCACATCAAATAGTAAGTTTTCTGTGAAAAAGCGATCTAAACAGTACTAAACACTTGAATTTTGTTTTTTGTCTCTGAGTGACCATAGTAAAAGTGGGATAATGCCCTTCAAAGTGTGCATTATCTGAAATTATTGCACCTCGTGGAAGCAACCATCCGGTGCAAAGCGGAAGACGGTTGAGGCCTCTATGACAGGCATTCATTTCTGATAATGCACATTTTGTTTGGGCATTGTCTTTACATAAATACTGCTACTGTCATTAATACTTTTATAAATACTCCTGTCATTGGTAATTTTATAAATACTGCTACTGTCAATTATGCTTTTATAAAAACTGCTACTAAAATACATAATTTCATAAATACCGCCTAAGACTCGAGCTCTATCTCAGAATCAAGCATGCTGGTGGTCAACCCTCCATCAACGCACCAGAAAACTTTCTTTGCAGTCTGGAGTGTGGGAGCTCCTGTGAACCAGAGAGACCAGACGCCTTGGAGGAAGAAACCACAATCATCCTAGCCTACTGGATCAAAGCTGTGAGTTGGGAGACAGAACGACCTTGATCATGCTGCTGCCAAGAAAGTGTCATTGGTCATTTGTTTGAGGGTCCAGCCACAAATTGTGTTCCCTTACACAGTCTCCCAAGCACAGGCGACCCCCCATACACGAAGTCCTACTTGTGTTGTGTTTGTGCCACAAATGTTCGAATAAAGGCATCTTGTGTTAAAAAAATACATCAAAGCTCCCTGTTTCTTACACTGTGCCATACCCAGCCGGCACACAAGAGGGCGACAGCCGGCCTCTATCACTTCCGCAAGTCAGCACGATGGCTCTCCCTTTGGCACATGTGAACCATTCTTGAGGGTCAAAACGAGAGAGCAGTTACAATGGATTATTGGTATCAATTCCGCTTCAGGCCACCGTGGTTCTACACAACTGTAAACACAACAGTGGGAAAACAAGCAGCCCCTGTTCTTGTCGATAAATGGTGTGAACGAGTGGTCCCAACTTCGGAGACAAAGGTTGGTATAGCCGGCATTTTTTCCCAAGAAAGGTGGCAGGCTTCACTAAGTCCTGGACTAGTGGGTGTTAAACAAATATCTCCATTCATTTAAGCTCAATACTGACTTTGAAACATTTCTGGGACAGTGGTCAGTCCCACAGATACATAGATCGCACGTATGCTTACTTTTATAAAAGTTGCATTTTGGTAAAACCCAGTTTTAATCCTGATTTTTTTATATAGGTCTTCTATTATTAGAAAAATGCTACAAGACCATGTTTTAAAAACACAAAAAAGACTACTTTAATTGAAGTAGATCTTCAATTTTCTTTACTTTCCATTTATTACATGAGCTCATTTTTCATGTACTTTCATGTATACATTTGGAAATGTAAACAGTGTACACACAACTTTGCAACAAGCTATCCAAGGGGCATATTGTGTTGCTCCACAGAGGTGTGTTACAGCTAGAGTTTGATTGGACGATACAATGGATGATGAAAGACCGTCTGGACCATGGAAACAGCAACAATTTATAAATGCAAATCTGCAGCACCATTGCACACAGCATTGAATCCAGAGGTCAGTGCTTTTGTTTATTAAACGTGTATTTTCTGAGGCAAGTAAATTGGTACATTTCAGAACAATGGATTTAATTAATAACACTCTTTTTTCTTTCAGGTTGATTTGGGAGAAATGACCAGTTCAGACAGAAAGGATAATTTTATTGGCTTTTATGTTCTTAGCTACATACATCCCTGCTATACTTTACAAAATGGCACGTATATATTTATGAGTAACCCTTCTTATGTTTGTGCCTTGTTGTATATTTTTCTCGGCTTTCTGTCCTTTGTCACATCATGTGGAAACCTTCTTGTAATCACATCCATCGTTTATTTCAAGCAGCTCCACACTCCCACTAACTACCTCATCCTTTCTCTAGCTGTGGCTGACCTGCTGGTTGGCGTTCTCGTCTTCCCCTCCAGCATGGCGGTCACCGTAAGCTCTTGTATGCATCGCCAGGAGTTTTTCTGCAAAATTCGTGACAGCTTTGACATCACTCTGTGTACAGCTTCTATTCTAAACCTGTGCTGCATTTCCATTGACAGATACTATGCTGTGTGTCAACCTTTGACGTATGTATCAAATATCACAGCTAAAGTAACTGCCATCATGATCCTGGTGAGCTGGGGAATCTCTGTGTTTATTGGGATCACCATTACAGTTGCTGGATTCAGTCAAGGCTCATGTGAGGAGAATTGTTCTAGTGATGTTGTGGTGGCTAACACTCTGGGACCTGTTTTCTCATTTTACCTTCCTGCTGTCATAATGCTCTGCATTTACTTCAAAATTTTCCTTGTAGCACAAAAACAGGTGAACAGCATCCAGAACGCCAGCAGCTCAAAGTGTGGAGCAGAAGTCAGTAAGATGGAGCGAAAGGCCACAAAAACTCTGGCTATTGTTATGGGAGTGTTTCTTTTATGTCTCACTCCTTATTTCATTTGTGTTGTTTTTCAGCCTCTGTTTGTCACTCCTCCACAGATCCCTGTCATTGAAACACTAAACTGGCTCGCTCTATCAAACTCTCTGCTGAACCCTTTAATCTATGCGTTCTTCTACAGCTGGTTCAGGTCAGCTTTCAGAATCATAGTGTCTGGAAAAATCTTTCAAAAGTACTCAGCTAGTGCACAATTGTTTTGAAATTGTGGGGATTGATATTGTTGTTTGGTTTGATTTTCCAATTCAGGGACAATTCATGTGAAGCTACTTGGATGAGCAGCGAAATGTTACAAAAGAAGACATTTTGAAGTCCAGTTGCTATGACTCAACCTCAAGACTACATCACATGGATGAAGTAATACTTTCACCAGCATCGCTCATTTAGTTGTTGTTTCAATAAGATGTTCACAAATAAAAAAGTTTTAAAATAAACTTAATAGACTTCTTATTTTGAATAATTGTTTGAGACAACAGTTCATTTTGTATAAGCACATACATTAAAAAAATATATATACATGTACATGTATGCTTTCATCTATTAGCCAGCCTAGGGGTTCAGCAGTGGTAGATCCAGAAGAGACACATTCTAGGGAAAATGGAGTAACATGTTCACTAAATAGATAATAAATTAAATCTTAAAAGGGTTTTGCCCTGCACTGGAAATCCATTAGTGCTGTTACAGTGGGCATCACCTGCACACCCTGGATGTGCAACTTTAACAATAGTAAGGAGCCAGTGCACGTAGCCCATATTATCCCTACAAATACTTCACAATATGTTTATTACATGCAAGATTTTAGTACATGCTATTTTCATGATGTCCCTCAAGATGGCTGCATATGCCTCAAAAGAACTGCAACACACACCTGTGCTACTTTAGGATGTAGCCGCTCTTATCTATGACCCTCTACAGGCCCGGACAATCCAAAAGCCTTGAGTACCCGTGCAGGTCAAACCCTGGATCTGTGTATGTGACTAAGGCATAATTTAACAAACCATCATGAAAGATGACTTTAGAGATTCACACAGTGGCTGGATAGCTTAGTGCTGTCAGGAACTGGTGGTGAAGATTCAAACGCAGGAGATCGTGCTTGGTGGCAGAAACTCAAAATATTGAATAAACTAAAACATGACAGAAAAACATGGAGAACCATAACAGGAGCAGAACAGAACAGATGACCTGACAAGAAAAATCTGAATACCAGGTGTTTTAATAGACTGAGGGTAATTAACTGAAAATAAGACAGCTGTAAATCTTGACAAGCTTGAAACTGATAAGACTGAGGGACGATTCAAAACAGAACATGACCAAAAACCATAACATAATTGCCAAAAAACAAAACCAAAGTCCACAATCTTCACAGTAACCCTCCCCAAAGAGCAGATCCCAGATTCCCAAAAATACCACAGTTGGCAGGAGAGGACATGGATGAACAGTAAAAGCACACAGCACACAAGCAATATCTTTAAAATGGCCCAATGCAAACCAGTTGGATGTACTGTGACATCATTGACATTCATATTTGACCCTGTTCAACCTCATACTAATCCAGGAAGACAAATGTTTTGAAAAGTGTTGCAATTGTGATTTTTTTTTTTTTAAGTTTATAATAATACTTTATTCATGTACAAGATCAAACTTGTCATATGCAATGACGTTTTAATGAATGGGAACTTTTAGGTCATTTTAAAGCCTATTCCTGGATTTAAGTTTTATAAAAATAATGGAAGAAATGCACAGTATGTTATGTCTCCATCTTCTTCCAAAATATTGTCATCTAAGATCATTAGACATATATTTCCTACCCTATTTTGCGTATTAGTTACAGTATTTAAAGCCATAGTTGATTTAGTTAAAACGTTTTGACGTGGCTTTTAAAACTAAGTTTTGAGTCTATTTTTATTTATTTTTTTAGTGTTCAGTAACAAACAAACAAGATCCAAATTTGCATTAAGTAATAGTAAAATAATTTTAAAAAGTATTACACAATGTCTTCTCCACTTTTGCATTTGTAGTGTGACTCTAAGGAATACCTTCAAATATTGCATAACCACTGAGAAAAATTTCCACCTGATCACCTGGAGTTTACCCCGGAGAGGCAGCCTGGAGACCGAAAGGCTCAAAAGTCATTTACACCTTTAATAGTAGAGGCAAGGTAAATGATCAAATCAAAACAGATCAGTAACAAGCTTAAATTATTACATTTAAACAGTAGTGAGTAGTTTGAAGATTTTTATTTTTTACATACATCTTTGAATTATTTAATTTTTTCTGGTTTCACAGTCATAATAAAAGTTGAAAAACAATGCATTGTCACTTCATCCTAAACATAACACTTCTTTTCAAATGTCTTCATTTTTACATTTTTTTTAATTTTCATGAATGTAGCATTGACACAACTTTCTCTGAGTCTATTATATATTTTCTTGGAATATATTATTTTTGAGAAAGAAGAATAAAAGAAGTTAAAAGTCTTAAAATGAACAAAAAAGTTCTTCACAGTATTGCACAAAATTTCACATGAAAAATTTTCTTCACTCTATTTAATTTCCATGTCTCATTTAGACTTAAAAACAAAATACATATAGCAATTAAGGCACATTTTCTTGTTGTTTGCATACATATTGCTGCAGTGATTTAGATCATGCTGTATGACTCTGAGGAACTGTTGGTGTTGCCGCTGTTTCTGGGTTGGGAAACCTGGTAAACATCTGTAAGGAAAAAAAACACACATAAGGAATTGAGATCAATAATAAGGAAACATTTTGAGGGAAAAATAACCCACTTCTTCCACGGAGACGGCTCACCAATCCACCGAAAGAAGATGTGCCTGCACTTGTGCTCTAAAAAAAACAAAACATAGTAAATTCAAGTCAAAAAGCTTTCAGTTGGGGTCCAAACTTTTCTTCTAGTTTTTTGTCTTGTCAGCTCATGCTACAACATTTTTTTAAATTAACCTACTTATTTACACTGTTGACCACTGAAATGTTGATCACAAGAACTTTTATTCCCCATTGACAGTTTTTAATAAATGCTTTTATTTTGAAGGCCTGCTTCTGATTTCTGCTGCCACACAATCTTCCTCAATTGCTCAGAAGGAAAAGAAGGCAAAGAATGTAGCTGTGTAAAATGATGTAATTACATATGTCTGTTAAATTTAAGTTATGAGTTTAGAAAGGATTCCACATTCATTTAGTAATGCTATATTTTTATTAAATATAGTGAATAAAGCTAGAGTTTTTCTTCGTTCTCAAACACGAGTGGCTAAAAGACCAGATGACTGAAACATTGTTGCCAACTCTTCAGTAAGAATAACAGCTATTGGCTTTCATTGCCTAACTAGTGAGGAGTTTACTTGCATAGAACATTTAAGGGGAAAAAAGGACAACATTTTGGTTAAAACAAAAAAGCGAGTTAAAACAATCAGTTATATTCTTAACTACAAATTCAGTTATATTTAGCTTTTTGTTCAAATTTACGATAAAATTGGCGATCATTTTTCACTTCCAAACCTAAAAACATGAACAATATTTAAACTTCTTGTGAATACCAAGCAATTTAGCTTGGTTTTCCAGTGTTTTATGTTTCCTTGAATTTCCCTGAGGACCTCCAAAGGGATTAATAAAGCATTTTCTATTTCTATTTCAAAATGTACCCCTGTTAAGTCAAACCAGATCAATAATCATTTACAGACTCAATCCGATGAAATCTAAATACGTTTTTACTGGTTACCATGACCTAGTGGTATTTTTCTGATGATGGAGGACATAGATGAAGAAAATTTAGTTTAAAACTGCATTTCTGAGCAGTTCTTTGTTCAAATCGGGGTGTATGCCAACAGGAAGAAAAGCCTCAGATATGATAAATAAACTATTTCGGCTGTTGGGTCTAGAAAAACATCAATTTTTCGTTGTACTTCTTTAATATATTATTCAGAAAATATCAAGATTGACCGGATTTGAAAAAGTTGTCATGCTTGTGACAATTGTTGTTGCAACTCACAGCTCAGTTTAGTCTTGATACTCTTCGGGTCAGTGCTGAAAATATTAATTAACCCTAATTGATCCCATTATTGACTTATCTAATCATGGTTTTGTTTTTTTTAACTATATATTTGTGACATTTTGGACAAATTATTAACTCTCAGATGCTTTTCCAAGACAAATATTTTGTCATCATCTATCCTATAAAATAAATATTTAATTTCTAAAAAAGGATAAAAATTAAACAAATAGAAACAGCTTTATAATGTAGCAATTCCCCCACACATGCTTAAAACATACAACTGGATATAACATATATAATATTTTAAGAACTTACTCCTGTCGAATTTGAGTTGGTGGAAGGCATTCTGCTTGAGAGAAGTGCGCGAATCTGTGTAAAAACAGTTTGACGTATTTAGCAATGTTATCCAAAACTTTAAAAAACACAACAAAATGAACATTTGATAAACTTCTGGTATAGTCCAAGGGAAAATTCAACTTGTTATTGACTGAAGTTAAATCGGAAAATAAATACAATTTTAAAGATTTTGGAAAATGATTTTGAAAGATGGGTCTTGAATTCAAATCAAACCCCCCTATGCATTGCACAACTTAAAAAGCACTTTACATTAAAAAAAAACATACACAAGTATTACATTAACAACCCTATCCACCATTGAAATGGGCAAAAATCAATAATTTTATATCTCTACAATGATTTATTAGAGTAAAATTGATTAAAATAAAAATGTTAGCTTTACTATTGGAAGCAACATTTTGATTGTTTTCCCCCTCCAGAGCCCTATTCTAAGCCAACATACCTTTGAATCAAACAATGTGCCAAACACTAGAATGAAGAAACCCTGTGGAGAGTGGAACACGTCTTAAATAATAGTGTTGAAAAACGTTTGTTCAAAAAAGTTTACCTTGAATCTTCAAATGTATAAATACCTGCAGGGAGTTAAAGAAGGCAAAGGCTATGTGGATGCCTAGGTCTTTTGGTGAAACCATGGTTCCAATCCCCAGGGCCCAAGTCAGTCCAAACAAAGGTGTCAGGATGGCCAGACATCTTATAATGACCACAAAACTGTTCTTTTCATCCGGCTGGACGGTGTTTCCTGAAGATCTTCTCATCATTTTGCATAAAACTACAATTACAACAATGATGTTGATCACGACTATAACCAGGGCTGGAATGACCAAGGACAGAAGAGCTTTAGACTCAGTCCAGTTAAGCCAACATATGTAATTCTTCCTGATGTATGTTTGACTCGGTGCTGTTGCAGCAACAGTGGTAACAGCGATGATCAGAGGGCAACCATAGCCCACAACAAAGCCAATTGCTATCATGATGGACTTTGACATGTGGGAGAAAACCATCACTGTCCTGTAGAAGAGCAGAAGGCCTGATACGAGCATCCAGAAGAACAGAGCAAGGTAGAAGAAGTGCATGAAGAATGTCACTGCAGTGCACTGTCCAATCAAACCTTTGAAGTCTCCATCTGTGTTATTAATAGCCTTCTGTGAGTAAGAGGCTGCAATGATGAAACAAATGTCTGCAATCAGCAGAGACAAGGCTGTGTTAACAATGGAAATGTGACGCATCAAGGCAGTGGTGTTTTTGGTGACGGCTCTCCACACATATCCCTCAATTATGAGACATATGACTAAGCTTGCCAGAGAGATTGCAACTCCAATGTAGGTGATTATGTCCAAAATGAAACCCGCTGCAGTGATAGTAGCTCCTTGCCCTCCCCCTGAACCACCTGGGCTAGAACCACCAGAGCCTGAGCCAGATCCTGGTGGTTTATTGACAAAAAGAGAGATGTCAGTTGACATTAGAACAGAGAAGGATGTGAGGTGGCTGCAGTTGCAGATTACTGTGTCATTCTCTCTGGACACAAACTTGCATCCTTCATCGTCCCAAGCACCGAAGTTCTCTAAAAGCGTGAAATTCCAAAAGACACACTGTGTTTCCTTGGTCAGATTTTCATTAAGGGCTATGAATTTAAAATTGACACTTGGAACAGTTTGATTTACTTGAACAAGAACCACAGCTGCATTAATTGCAAGATTTGCGTTGTTTGCACTAGTTGTTTCGTTACTGGTGCCATTAAAGAGATTTAAGTCAAAGGATGAGTTTCGAGCTGGCATGACATTATTGAAGGTGTTCAGAATAATGATAGTCATGAAAGTATTATTGTTGAAAACACCATCACTGTCTTGGATTTCTATGGAAACTGTGGAGTTTGAAGGTTTAAACTCCGTGGCGTTTGTTCGGATGAGATGAATTCGCTCAGTCGAGACATCAGCCGTTCCACTCAAGGCTTGTGAGAGTGTCTCCAGTGAACCCAGTAATCTTGAAGCGGCGTTGTCATTTCTATCTTTATTTAGAGTTTCCCAGGACTGTTTTACACTATCATCTGTGAGGACATCAATGGTCTGTAGAACATTCTGTAAATTAGACATTTCATTGTTACAGCACTACTCCATTAAACATTTGTGGTGTCATAATTGCAGTTAACGAAAAAATTGGATTTTACCGTAATGATCTCCGTAGTGACAAATGTTGAAACATTTGCGATGGTCTTTACAATGTCAACAATAGTAGATACACTCTTAGACGATTTTGCAATTTCAGTTTTATTATCCTTTACAGTCTTTTTGAGATCATTTGAAAAAGTCTCTACTTTTTCTGGCACCAGGTCCTAAAGAAACAAGAAAGAAACCAGAATTTACCATCAAACCACATGCATGTAAAATTAACACCCATCTCCTGGTTTTTCAAAAAGATGACCTCCAGAAAATCTTCCAAATCTATTTCAAAAGCACCACTGGTGAGTTGCTGGTAGAGAAAGACCAAAGCTTTGAGGAGCTGATCAGGTTTTTTTCTGTCAGTTAATGGTCTGTCCAGTTTTGGAGAAGGTTCTCTTAGATGTCTGTACAGTTGTGGAGGTGGTTCTGTATGGAATTATTTTCCTGCAGACTCCACACTCTTCCATTGTATTATCAATTCAATTCAAAGTAGTCCCATATTTTGCTTCTTTTTCTAGAGTCTCTCTAAGCATTTCTCCCATATCTGCATTTTCTTTACACATAAGTGCAAAACTTTATCAAAATTCTAAAAATGTCGAAAGAAATATAATTTTGCAATGACACTGTTTCTATTAAATCATAATTATGTGAATAAAAACAAACCAACTCATGCGATAAGTCATTAAAAACACAACGATGGATGAGAACATTGTTTTGATTTGATTCTCTAAAGGGACTATTAGGTGACATCACAGCAGTGTCGCTCGTGCAGCTCAGCTAGTCCATCGACAGTCGCAGATGCACGTGAGAAACCTGTTCAGTTTTAAAATATTAACCATTCTAACAAGTAAGCAGCTGGACCTTTTTTTCTGTTAAGTTTCTGTCACAGCACTAGTGCTCATTATCATCTGTCAAAGGAGACGTCTGCGTCATATTCAGGCTGCAAGCTGCAAAAACGTGGCTCTAAGGATGAAGTGATTTTGAGAAAATCTTGGTTGGTGATTTTATGAAGGAACAATTCCATATGACACGCAATTTATAATGAGCTGGGATGCTGGAGGACCTCTTGCGACGCCTGCTGTGCTGCGCTCAGGTCAGCCACTTCCAACAAAGAGGTGCATTTAAATCGTAAAAGTCTTTCTACAGCTGTTTTGTGAAAAACGTCAATTTCAAGACCACTCAAAAACTATCTCCTTCAGGCGCAAAACTTTTTTTCTGATAAATGTGAGTTTTTTGGGTTTTTTTTTTCAAAATTGGGGTGTTTCTATTAATCAAATTTATTACAAATCCAACTTGTGCAATTTCAAAGTTAATGGAAACGCAGCTAAACTTGGTTTAAGTTGTCCTGCAGCTCCACATGTGACTGAGCGCTCCACAACCGTGTGCAATCAGCGCCCCCACCCTCCGCTCTGCCGTGCAATGACTATTCGCGCACATCTTGAAAAGAAAAAAGACAGAGAGCGCTAAAGACAGTTAATAAAAAAGAGCATGCCTCCTGGAAAGGAGTCAGCAATAAAATAGTCATGGAAATTGGTCAAAGTTGCAGTGAAGTTGCTGTGGAAATGTAAAGTTGCAGGGTGTCCAAAATCACGGAGTTTGCTTGACTATGTGTTACTAGTTGCAATTGCAATATTGCGAAATCCTACAGGGTTTGGGTATTGCAGAGGTAAAGTTTTAACTCTAAACTTTTACCATGACTTCTTTTGATGACTTGAACGTTAAGCTTCATGGCTTTACTTGCCTAATTACTTTAAACATGTTTGTTTGGCCTTGTATTAACTATAAAAAGACTTTTATAAAAATATAATGCAATAGCAATTCTAAAACATCTTTACGTATTTCACTTTAGCAAGTTTAAAGGATGTGCAAGAACCCATCCAAATGTAAAAGTGTCCTATAAATTTGTATATTTTAAAACTCTTTTTTTTTGCAGATAAAATGTAAGAAAGCACTAGTGGAAAGTATGCATTCATTTCAAATGCCACTTTTATCATTGTAACTGAAAAATGACCTACCGCAGACTCAGTAAGTAAGTCTTTAATTACAGGGAGAATGCAGTTGTCTGTTATGACTATCCAGGATCCTGCTTTACATTGTGCTGTCTTGGTTCCTCCAGGACACACAATTGTTGAAGTGGCACCTTCTTGTCCCTGCCCATATATGTTGCTTGTACAAGTAGGAGCTTAAGACATGAACAGTTGTTTAGTTACTGACAGTAAAACAGCAAACAAATTTATTGCCAACATTTACCTCCAGTGAAGAAATTCAGCGTTGTTGTTTTTTCATACCCATTGTATCCATCAACTTTACATTTGAATGTTATTGGTTGTGGGTTAGAACTGCAGCTGGGTATTGTGTATTCATACTTGACACAGTATTTTTCATTAGAGGTTGTAGGCTCTAAAGTTATATACATGTATGAAATTGGAAGCAGTCTTATCCATTATCTTATTAGTGAATTTTCATCAACTTAAAATCGTACTTACCTAATATTTGTACTTCTGTTGGAGGATTAACCAAAGAGGCAACATAGTTGGATTGAACACAACAATCAAGTGATACCTTTGTGCTCGTCTTGCACTCAACACTTAATTTTGGCGTCATCTCCAGAAGAGGGGCTGCTTTAATATCATCTCTTTTAACAGTTATATTTTGATAAAAGTCAGAGTTTGTTCCACTGAGGATACATTCATAAAGGCCTGTAATAAAATACAGAAGACAGTGTTTGGATTTTGGAAGTATCAACCCTTATTTATTACCTTATTAAAACATTATTCTTTACAATTCCATCAACTTTGCTCGGACACCTAAATGGTAATGCAAAAATAAAGATAAAAATAGAGTTTGCTTACCAGCATCTTTATTGATGAGATTGTTTACTGTAAGTACTGAGGTGTTGCTGACAATAGTAAAGGTTTGACGAGTCCCTGATAAAATTTTTATACCGTCAGCTTTCCACTGAGCACTTTTAATATTGCCCACAATGGCAAGTAGATCACCGTCAGGAGGGCCACATTGCAGCTCCATTGTTTTACCAGTTAGGATGGGAGGAGTATATGTAATGTATGTAATGTTCCTGGAACCTTCAGATATAAATACATTGCTGTTATGAGTTTTTTTTTTTCCTTTATTGTACATTTCCTACATTCTTATAGGTAAAAAAAAGAAAAAAAAGATAAACCAGTCACACTTTCCTTACTTTTATACAGCGCAGTAGACTTCAGTACAGGAGCAATAGACTTTAAAGTGTTTGTGAGATTTTTGTTTGCTTGAGTAATTTGTGTTGCAGAACCCTCTGCAGTCGAAATGACAAAATCTGCAATAACACTTCCCCTCCTATAAAATGAAAACAGAAAAGAATGGCATTCTATTTGTGTTGTTTAAGATCTTAAGAGTTTAATTTAGGAAATGTACATACCTGAATCCTGTCACAATGACTCTAACAAACCCGGTGATGGTCTCGTATTGCCTTTGTAGCTGTGACATTAAAGTTCAAGAAAACAACAATGTGATCAACTTTTAGTCTAAGTTGGTATCTAGTAACTATAGCACTTTTCATACATAAAACTAACACAAGACAGCACAGAGAATATCATGCGTTCAAAGATAAAAAATATACATATAATATATACAGTTTCACATAATAATTCATAGTGAAATTAATACAGTTTATATCAAAACAGACATGGAATAATTATTTAAAAGATTAAAAACAACCAATAGAAAAAATCCGCGTGAATTCATGAAAATATTTAAAGTTATATTTATTTACTTAATGTACTTACCTCTGTAGAAATTTTGTCTTCTAGACTTTTGTATTCAGCACTTGACTTATCGTTGAACGCGTCTTTGAACTCCATGTCAAATGTGACCGACACTTCAATGTCAATTGCTGTTTTGTGCATTAAATGAAAAGTAATATTATTTTCACAGGTAAACATTAAAAAAAAAAAAAAAACATTTTAGAAAGTTCACAAAACCTGATATGATTAGTCTGTTTACACATGTGAAATATAAGCAGTAATCCAAAGAATGAAAAATGTGTTGAAGTGGTAAATGTAAACACTGAGGCAGGATGAGCAGATTAGGTTGATGCACAGGTGAAGTCACTCCCACCTGGCCACCTATGAAAATGGGGCTGAGCTGGCCCTGCCTAATCATTTTGTTGAGACTGCCTCTCTTTCCAAGTTTCTGCTCTTCTCAAAGAAGGGATTGTGGAACGAGCACATCGCTCCCTGCCCCTTCCTTCGAGAGCTGTTCAGTATGTGTGCAGCGCGTGTTTCTTTGCCCTGCTGCCTGTCTTTCTGGTTTACCTCCATGGGTTTTTGATGTGGAACCCTCTGCTGCTTAATGCGGTCTTGTTGACCATGTTGGGACTAATCGCAGATGCTTCATGTGTCTCTCCCATGTTCTCCATCTCACCGCTGGGTAAGCCCCTGAGGAGCAGCATACCCAACCCAGCTCTCCCCATGCAGCTGATCACATGAATGCGTATGTAGTCCTGGGATTTGTGGCCCTTTGGGACTCAGGTAAAGTCTACTTCAACTTTTAGTCCTGCTTAAAAGAGCTGATAACCCACATTGTTTTAAATTGGTTAATTGTTGGTTTTACTGGGTCTTTGTGTCAACTAAGGGGCTTTTGTGTGTGTTTTTTTGTTTTGTTTAAGAGCTGCCTGCAACAGTGACTACTTAGGTTCCCTCTTTTTGTTGCGCTGTTTTCCCCTGAGCTGGATACTGTCCATTGTCGGTATTTGCATGTGAGTGGGGTGTTTTGATTTATTTTATTTATTTATCTAATAACTATCTCTCTGTTTGCAGATGGGCTGTAGGCCCCTAGTGGTTTTATCCCTGGTGTGTTTTAATGTTTTGTTTCTTAACAAAATATTTATAATCTTTTCAAATTTGGAACCATGTCTCCGCCTGGTTTGAGTTCCATTTTGAGTGTGTGCCTTAATTGCTTGTGTTGACACAATACATTTACAAACATTGTATAAAGAAGTGTTTTTGTGCATGTAATCTTAATGCATCTACTTTAATGTAAAAAAAAATACCTTTTTCATTTCACTGAAATTTCACTGAAATTTTGACAATTTGTAAACCATCTGAAAGTGATTAAATAACACTCTGCTACCTGTGATGCCAGCAGAGGCAGTTGTCGTAGTTGTTGTTTTGGCTGTCGTGGTAGCCTTGGTGGTCGTGGTGGTAGTTGTGGTAGCCTTAGTAGTGGTGGTGGTAGTCGTGGTAGCCTTGGCGGTGGTGGTAGTCGTGGTAGCCTTGGCTGTGATGGTAGTCGTGGTAGCCTTGGCTGTGATGGTAGTCATGGTAGCCTTGTCAGTGATGGTAGTCATGGTAGCCTTGGTAGGGGTGGTAGTCGTTGTAGCCTTGGCGGTGGTGGTAGTCGTGGTAGCCTTGGCTGTGGTGGTAGTCATGGTAGCCTTGTCAGTGGTGGTAGTCATGGTAGCCTTGGTAGTGGTGGTAGTAGGTTTGGTGGTAGTAGTTGTTGTAGGTTTGGTGGTGGTAGTTGTAGTGATTGTTTTTGTAGTGTTATTAGTAAGATTAGTGGTCTTAGTAGGTGTTGTTGAAGCAGTAGTAGAAGTAGTAGATGTAGTAATAGTTGTTATAGGGAAATTTTTAGTAGTTGGAGTAGTTATTAGTACAGAAGTAGTCACTGTTGTTATATTAGCAGCTGTGGAAAGTTTAGTTGTAGTTTTAGCAGTAGTTGCTTTAGTGATAGGAGGGATAACTGTTTTAATTGTAGTAGAAAGTGCAGTAGTTATTTCTGTAGAAATTGCAAATGTTGGGATTGTGGTTGTAGTGGGAATAACTGCTGTGGTTGGCACTTTGGCAGAAGTGACAAATGTGGAGGGAAAAATCACAGTTTTATTGATTGTAGTGGGACCAAAAGTTGATTCTTCTGTTGTGGTAGGAATATATGTGGAAATTGCCATTGTTATTTTTTTGATTGTGGTAGGAGTAACTGTAGAAACTGCAGTAGTTGTTTCTTCATTTGTGGTAGGAATCACTGTGGGAGCTGCAGTTGTTGGTCTAGCAGTGGTTAGGATAAGTGTGGAAGCTGCAGTACTTGGTCCCACAGTTGTAAGAAAAACTGTGGAAACTGCAGTAGTTGTTTCTTCATTTGTGGTAGGAATCACTGTGGTAAATAGTGAACTATAGGTTTTTGTTGTAGAAATTAAAGTAGTGGCTGCAGTACTTGGCTTCTCAGTTGTAAGAAAAACTGTGGAAGCTGCATTAGATGTCACTTTAATTGTAGTAGGAATAAAAGTTGTAAGTGGTAAAGTTTGGGTATCTGGGGTTGAAAAAGACGTGGAAACTGCTGTAGTTGTTTCTTCATTTGTGGAAGGAATTACTGTGGAAGCTGCAATTGTTGGTCTAGCGGTGGTTGGAATAAGTGTGGTAGCAGCAGTACTTGGTTTCTCAGTTGTAAGAAAAACGGTGGAACCTCCATAAGTTGTCGCTTCAATTGTAGGAGAAATAAATGGGGTAAGTGTTGAAGTATGGGCTTCTGGGGTGGAAAAAAATGTGGAAACTGCAGTAGTTGTTTCTTCATTTATGGTAGGAATTACTGTGGAAGCTGCAGTTGTTGGTCTAGCAGTGGTTGGGATAAGTGTGGTTGCTGCAGTACTTGGCTTCTCAGTTGTAAGAAAAACTGTGGAAGCTGCATTAGATGTCACTTTAATTGTAGTAGGAATAAAAGTTGTAAGTGGTAAGGTTTGGGTATCTGGGGTTGAAAAAGACGTGGAAACTGCTGTAGTTGTTTCTTCATTTGTGGTAGGAATTATTGTGGAACCTGTAGTTGTTGGTCTAGCAGTGGTTAGGATACGTGTGGTAGCTGCAGTACTTGGTTCCTCAGTTGTAAGAAAAACTGTGGTAACCGCAATAGTTGTATCTTCAATTGTGGTAGGAATCATTGTGGAAGCTACAGTTAATGGTCTAGCTGTGGTTGGCATAAGGGTAGTAAATGGTAAAGTTTGGGTTTCAGTTGTAAAAATTAAAGTGGTAGCTGCAGTACTTGGTTCCTCAGTTGTAGGAAAAACTGTGGAAACTGCAATAGTTGTATCTTCAATCGTGGTAGGAATCATTGTAGAAGCTACAGTTGTTGGTCTAGCTGTGGTTGGCATAAGGGTAGTAAATGGTAAAGTTTGGGTTTCAGTTGTAGAAATTAAAGTGGTAGCTGCAGTACTTGGTTCCTCAGTTGTAGGAAAAACTGTGGAAACTGCAATAGTTGTATCTTCAATCGTGGTAGGAATCATTGTAGAAGCTACAGTTGTTGGTCTAGCTGTGGTTGGCAAAAGGGTAGTAAATGGTGAAGTTTGGGTTTCAGTTGTAGAAGTTAAAGTGGTAACTGCAGTACTTGGTTCCTCAGTTGTAGAAAAAACTGTGGAAAGTGCATTAGTTGTGGCTTCAATCGTGGTAGGAATCATTGTAGAAGCTACAGTTGTTGGTCTAGCTATGGTTGGCAAAAGGGTAGTAAATGGTGAAGTTTGGGTTTCAGTTGTAGAAGTTAAAGTGATAATTGCAGTACTTGGTTCCTCAGTTGTAGAAAAAACTGTGGAAAGTGCATTAGTTGTGGCTTCAATCGTGGTAGGAATCATGGTAGAAGCTACAGTTGTTGGTCTAGCTGTGGTTGTAGAAGTTAAAGTGGTAACTGCAGTACTTGGTTCCTCAGTTGTAAGAAAAACTGTGGAAATTGCATTAGTTGTAGCTTCAATTGTAGTAGGAATCATTGTGGCAAGTGGTGAAGTTTGGGTTTCTGTTGTAGAAGTAAAAGTGGAAGCTTCGGCAGTGGTAGTCATACCTTTTGAAACTGCTTTTGTTGTTGTTTCAGTTCTGATAGGAAAATCCATGGTAACTGAAGAAGTTTGTGTTTTGGTTGTAGAAGGAGTCACTGTGGATCTTGCAGTTGTTTCTTCAGTTGGGGTGGAAACTACCGTGGAGACTGGAGTAGTTGGTTGTTCATTCGTTGTATGAATAACTGTGGAAACTAGAGTAGTTGGTTCTTCAGTTGTAGTAGAAATAACTGTGGAAACTGCAGTAGTTGTCTCCATTATCGTGGGGGACACTGTGGACATCATAGTAGTTGTATCATCCCTTGTCGTAAGCGTAACTGTGGAACTTGCAGTCGTTGGGTCTTCGGTTGTGGTATAGATTAATGTGGAAACTCCTGTAGTAGGGGATATGATGGGAGGTGTTGAACTGTTAGTTGTTTCTGTGGTGTTGACTGATGTCATGCTATTATCTCCAGTGGTTTTGAAGCTTTGGCTTGTCCAAGCTGTTGCTGAAAATGCAGAAGTTAGAAACAATTTTAATGAGTTTGGATTAACCTTTAAAGTACACATGTCAATTTTTTACTTTATAAATGCAACATTTTACTTGAAAAATAATGTTGAAATCAATTATAGTTATTTTAACAAAGGGATAGTTTCTCTTACATGTTGATGGAGTTGTTGTTTCAACTAGACAGGCAGTAAGGTCTGAAAAAAGAGAAAAAATAGAATTAAAAGTAATCAGTCTACCAACCATCTATCCCTTTTTGGTGCTCAATCAAATGAGAGAACTATTCCCTTCAGCATGTCTTAGGTGGAACATGAAAGATGTAATTTCAAAGGCATCTAGAAAGAAAAGTTTGTGTGGCACCTCAGTTGTCTTCTTCTCATGTGGAAAACTAGCAGCTTTATCTAGAGTTTTCCACTGTTGATCAAGCTCCTCACTCTATCTCTAAGATAGTCTAACTTGATTTCTCAGACCCTATTACTGCAAAAGTTATATCTAAATTCTTGAAGATATCAAATGTCGTTCTTGCCTTGGACTCTGGGCAAAAGCTTTTTAACTGACTTGCTACCACATTTACATTAATAATCATGGCCTCTGAGGCTCTCATTTGCTCTAAAATCAGCAAATAACCCCATTGGTCTTGAAAGTTACAGATCATCTGGCACATAACACCACCAGGGACATGGGTTGCACACCTTCACTTTACATACAAAACTAATGTACCAAATAAGTAAAATCCCTTTGAACTCTCAATGTATGCCATACAACTGGTATACAGTTCCACAACTGGGTCATAAACTGCACTGATCTACCTAAAACTACTCTCTGATTGAGACTTTAAGTCATCCTTTAACCTTGTAGACACACCATCACTGCTGGTCTTCAAAGCCACAGACACTGTCTTTGCCACACAATCTCACAAAAATGTATTAGCCAACACTGCCCAGATCCACCAGATACATAAGGTACTCAAGGTGAACCAAAAACCTGTTTATCAGTCTTTTTGACTACCTCTATGACTATTTCACATCTAAGTTTTCATTCGTAGTCACAGGTATCACAACAAGATTAATATGGTTCTTAAAGTACTTCTTGAAATCCTTCCTGGCCATTTTTTTTTCTTTCTACAACTGCACATTCTGCAACTTGCATTAACTGAGATACCCGTCAGCTGCTTGAGGACTCCCTAAATGTGACTTGAGGTATTATAACTACATTGGTGGAAGACATTCCCCACTCCGATTTAGTGTCTCAAGCCCCCTTTGACACCAGATAGAAGTTTCCCTTCTTACCTGCCTACTCACCCACCTAATCATCCGTCACAAATGTGACAGTGGTGGAGTCTAAGCTGTCACATACATTTGGACATTAAAGTCCAAAATGATCTTGGAAGCAGGCCAAACTACCTAACCAGTACCACTCAATCTATTTGCACAAGTTAAGTTCCTATCCATTTCATGTACCTGTTGCTAGAGGCTGTCTAAAAATTGGAGTGTTGAGGTACCACCCAAATGTAACAGCAGAAGCCCCTTCTGATTCTTTCTGCAGATGGTTTCTATCAAAAATGCCTTGCCATACATCTTTTATTTAGCTGTGCCAAAAAAAGAATATTCTTTTTGGTCAAGTGTTGTGTTAGAAAGCTTGGTAACAAGGAGCTTGTCAGCAAGCCTTGATTTTGAATACCCAGTGACATAAGTCTGGACACCATAGTATTTTCTAGTGGAGTCTACTATATTATGTTGTATCTGGGGATTCTAAATTTTTTTTACTCTAATTTGTCTATAAGGAGATTTTTCCACTAACGTTTGCTTCACCTTTGATATTTTTCCTAACTAATAACCAAAGACTACATCTCTATAAATGTATTAATGCATTTGCATTAAAAGTTAAATTAAAACAAAGTAATTTCAGTCCAAATCACAAACAGCATGGAAAGTTACAGATAATTAAAACTTCTGTCACTTTTGTTTAAAGAAAAAATGCAGCTTCCACACTTATTGTAAATTTTGTTAACAATACATTTTGCAATTTGTTCTTTAAGTTTAAACTCTTACTGAGTTGATCCCGAGGCTGGCAGAAGTCTCCATCAGGAGGAATGGCATTGACGCATCCACATGAGTTTTCAGAGATCTGGTCACATGCTCCATACATCTGACACTGGTCACATGACCAATGATAGTGATCCTCACATTTGCACTGGTAACCACCACTGACTGGAGAACAAACTGTAGACAAATGTGGAAAACAAATTTGATCACATAACAGTTCTTTTATGATACTGATCATTTTTATATAGAATTTTACAAATATATGAATCTCAACACATTCTTAAAGTCAAAATGATTTGAAAATTAGACTTGTGGCAGTTTTTGAACCACAAAGTGGTGACAGTGTAGCCAGAGAGCAGGAGTTCATTTTTAAAACAGTTTTCTTATTCTTTTCTTATTATGATAGTGTCACACTAAAAATTAAGCAAATTAAATTTAAATTTGCAAATCAGATTTGAAAATGCAGCAGGTAAAAAAAAAGTCCAAAAAGGATATGAAAGAAAAATATATCAAAATATATATATATATATACAAAAAACAACAAAACCCCCCAAAATTTGTTTACTGATCAATTAAGAATTTCAATGACTTATTTATCATTTCAGAACATTTATCAATTTATTTGTTAACTGGTTGATATATATTATTTATCAGCCAGATAACAAAACAAATGATAATTTCTGTTATAAAGTACAATTCACAAAGTGGAACAACACAATACTTTGCAAAACAATTTGTTTACTTGGAAATTAATTGTTGAATTTGTCACTTTTTCAAAAATTAATCTAAAAGCTGTATTAGAGGGAACTCCTGGTCCTTCGTACAGTCCTACCTGTAGAAATGTTGGCCCAACTTATCCGTATGAGTCTGCTGATGCTGGGTAGGTATGTGATGTTTCCCAGAATGCTCCTCAGCTTATCTATTACTGTAATTTCTGTGGTGTTCAGCTCAACAGAAACCCGGTAGTTATAAACAGGTAGAGGGAGCTCTAAAGGGTGACATTCAAGATAAGTTTAAATTATTTTATATATATCCTCCATCATGAGAAAAATGCTGCAAGAACATGTTAACAACACCAAAAACATGATATTCACTGATGTGGGTCTTTAAAGCTACACACTGTAAAAATAATAATGTACACAAGTACATAATAATGATTTATTCTTCCAGTTACCTGTCGTAGGTGTGGTCACATCTGCTCTAGTTGTGAATAATTTAGTGGTAACAGGAGAATCTAGACATGCACAGAAAAATATGACATTAAAAACTAAATATGTTAATGAAAATTTTAATTCATAATTAACTTTAGGATTTGAACAAAAATAAAAATATAATCAAGTTTAATGGAAATGTTGCACTTTTAACAAGTATCAAGTAAATAGAGATTTATTCATCCAGTTACCTGTCGTAGGTGTGGTCAAATCTGCTTTAGTTGTAAATAATTTAGTGGTAACGGAAGGAGAACCTAAAGATATCAGTATAACAGAAATATTTATGACAATAAAAAGGTAAATACATTATTTACACTGTTTTAATTGTAACAATTAGATCAGAGCAAATGTGACTTTAGTAAACATAAATATAAAAAAAACTAATTGAATACGAATTTAGGTGTTTATGGAAACATATTACATTAATATGAATTTGAAGTAAAATTAGATGGTTTTAACCTTTTAGTTACCTGTCATAATTGTGGTCACATCTGGCACTGTTGTAAATATCTCTGTGGTGACAGAAGGAGAATCTGAAGAGATAATAAATAAGAAATTTAAGTGTAAAATGTTTAATGAAGCTGAAAACTAACTTCAGGATGAGAACACATGCCACTTTTGTCAAGTTGAACACAAATATATAAAATCAGAAGACTCAAAAAAAGAAGCCAGAAAATTTTTAAGCTAACACATTCAGATGTTTATGGAAATTTGTTACATTTGTACACAATTGAAAACAATTAAGATGGTTTTAATCCTTTAAATAACCTGTCATAGTTGTCGTCACTTGCTGTGCAGTCGTAAATGCTTCAGTGGTCATGGAAGGAGAAACTAGAGATATAAATGACAAAAAGAAAATAAAACATTACAGTAAAACTGTACTAAGCTCTTTATTGCAAAGTAACTTCAGGATTAATTAAATGCCACTTTTGTCAAGTTGAACACATCTTATAGAAAGGAGAAAATCTAGAAAAACATGTCAGAACAATTTAAAGCCAACACAATATGTTACATTTGTACACAATTGAAATAAATTAAGATAGTTTTAGCTGTTCAAATAACCTGTCATAGTTGTGGTCACTTGCTGTGCAGTCGTAAATGCTTCAGTGGTCACAGAAGGAGAAACTAGAGACATAAATGACAAAGAAAATAAAAAAAGGCATTACAGTAAAACTGTACTTATTAATAATGCAGTTTTTTTTCCCCAAGTTTTTACATTACCTGTAATAGTTGTTACGTCTACTGTAGTTGTAATAATTTCAGTGGAAACTGAAGGCAAATCTGAAAAGATGAAATGTTTAAAACTTTGTCTTAAATCTGATTTTTAGTCGCAGATGATACAGTTTTCTCCTAAATGTAAATGACAGACTTGAAAAAGAAAATATGTAATATGTAATATGATCATTATCATTATTTTCATTGTGACTTACATGTTGTTAATGGAATAGGAGTTGGAGTAGGTGGACAAACTGTGAAGTCTGAAAAAAGAAAATAGTAAAATTAACAACACATTTTTAAGCTTAAAGTAATTTAGGTTGAGTTTGAATGAGTATTTATATTTGTAATAATAATAAAAATGCAAACATTGCTACGGAGCCTATTGGAAGGACAGGAAATTAAGTCTATTCTTTGCAGATTATCAAAAAAAAACCGTTTTGCCATGTTATTTGTTTTTGCAAAAACGGGTTTTTTATGAATACTGACTACAATACGAACATTTTGGTCCAAAGTTGTCCAAAGCTTTTTAGATTGATGAAAAATATATATCTTGTGTCATTGCATAAAAAATGTATCTTTCTTACTGTTTTGATACAGACTCTGGCAGAAGTTTCCATCAGAAGGAATGGCTTTGACACATCCACATGAGTCTTCAGAGATCTGGTCACATGCTCCATACATCTGACACTGGTCACATGACCACTGATACTGATCCTCACATCTGCACTGGTAACCATCACTGACTGGAGAACACACTGCAGATAAATGTGACAAAATCACAAAAAACATTTAAAGTAGGGCTTTAAATTCTGTATTGTTAGCCTTCTAATTCTATCAATAGTTTTACCTGTAGAAATGTTGGCATAATTGATTTGTGTTTGGCTGTTGATGCTGAGGGGGTAACTGATGTTTTCTAGAACGCTCCTCAACTTATTTATTACTATCACATCTGTGGTGTTCAGCTCAACAGAAAGGACATATTTATAAAGAGGAGGAGGTTCTGCTAAAGGAAATAAACACATTATTATCATGTAGCTCATGTATTTCTCAAAACCTTAATACATATATATGTATTAATTTCTAGGATTTTCAAAATTTGTGTTTCAGTTACCTGTCATGGTTGTGGTCACATCTACTGTAGTGGTATCTACTTTAGTGGTAACAGAGGGAGAATCTAAAAACACAAATACAGTGAAAGACATTACAAACAGTACAAATACAAATGAAGCTGTTTTTTTTTTTTTTTTTGTTTTTTTGCAACTTCAAGATTAGAACAAAGATTAAAAAAACACAATCAATTTTTAATAGAAACATTTATAAAAATGTATTCTTGTAGCTACCTGTTGTAGGCGTGGTCACCTCTACCGTAGTTGTAAGTATTTCAGTGGTAACAGTAGGAGATTCTAAAAATATCAGTGTGACAAACATATGCATTGCATTAAACAGGTAAACATATCATTTAAACTTTTTAATATTAAGTCAGTTTAACATCAGAAAAAAAGTAACTTTTTTAGGTGAAAATCTAAAAAAAAAAGTAAAAAAAAAGACTAATTGAAGACACATTCAAGAGTTTATAGAATCATGTTATATTTGTAGGAATTTAAAGTACATGTTGATGGTTTTAACCCTTCAATTACCTGTTACAGTTGTGGTCACATCTGGCACAGTTGTAATTATCTCAGTCGTGACAGAAGGAGAAGCTGAAGAGATAAAAAAAACGAAGACTTTATAGTAAAAATTACCTTTTTAATGACGCTGTTTATCAAAAAGTAAATTTAGGAGTAGAGGAAAAGTCACTTTTGATAAATTGAACAAAAACATTTAAAAAGAAAAAAACCTAGAAGAAGGCGTCAAAACAATTTAAAGCCAAGAGATTCAGATGTTGATGGAAATATGTTATATTTGTATACACTTTTAATTCCAGTAACCTGTTATAGTTATGGTCACATGTTGTTCAGTTGTAAATATTTCAGTGGTCATAGAAGTAGAAACTAAAGACATAAATAAAAAAATTAAAAAAAAAACAGTAAAACTGAACATATCAATGTTTTTCCTCGCCATCATTGTCATTTCTACTGTAGTTGTAAATATTTCAGTAGAAACTGAAGGTGAATCTGTAGTGTTGAAACACGCTGGCATAAAAAACAAATCTAATTGTGATTTTTTTTTTTTAGGTCAGAGACAAGTTAAACAACATGATCAGTTTAAATACTGGAAGTCAAAAGACCATGACGATGAATACTTTCTGCTAAATGTAAAGACAAAATAAATGTATCAATTACGGAAGTTAAAATATTCCAACCCTAGACAATCATATAAAACCAACTTGTAGATGTTTACATGTAGATACAGAATACTGTGATTATTTTAATTATGTTCATTGTGACTTACATGTTAATAATGGATCAGGAGTTGGAGTTGGTGCACAAACTGTGAAGTCTGAAAAAAGAAAACAGTAAAATTACCAAAAAATTCCTAAGCGTTAAGTCTGCATGAGTTATTTATATTTGTAAAAACAATAATAATAAAGACATTTTTGTCCAACGCGGCCAGAAGCTTTTTGTATTTACGGAAAATACATCTAGTGGAGATCAAAAGTTTGGGCACCCCAGGTAAGATGTTATATTATGGTGCATAAAGAACCCAAGAAAAGATTAAAAAAATCCTCTAAAGGTATCAGATTACATATAAGACATTCTTTTAATATCAAAAAAGTCATTATTTCCATCCTTTCCGCTTTCAAAATTAAAGAAAACAAAAATAATGACATGAAAAAGTTTGGGCACTCTGCAAAATGTATAGTATGCACGACCCTCTTTGGAAAAGCTGAGACCTGACAGTGTCATGGATTGTTCACAATTGTTCTAATGTCGAGAGATACTTGTACAAATATGGTCTTCATGGAAGAGTCATCAGCAGAAAAACTCCTCTATGTGCTCTCCACAAAATTCAACACTTCAAGTTTGCAAATGAACAAAAAAAACAAGCCTGATGCATTTTGGCAAACAAGTTCTGTGGACCGACCAGGTTAAAATGGAACTTTTTGGTCGCAATGGGCAAAGGGACGTTTGGAGATAAAAGGGTACAGAGATTAATAAAAAGAACCTCCGTCCCACTGTTAAGCACGGGGTAGGATCAATCATGCTTTGGGCTTGTATAGCAGTCAGCGGCACAGGAAACATTTCCCCTGTAGAAGGAAGAATGGATTCCACAACATTTCAGCAAAATTTGGACTCTAACTTGACGGGATCTGTGAAAAAGTTGAGGAGAGAATGGCTTCTACAAATGGATAATGATCTTAAACACCTCAAAATGTCTAACATTAAGAGGCATACACTGAAAGTTTTGCAGTAGCCTTCCCAATCACATGACCCAAAATTTTGCAAACACCATTATTTTTGTTTTCTGTTATTTTGAAAGGGGAAAAGGTGTAAATAAAGCCATTTTTTTTACATATTAAAATAATGTCTCATCTGTAAACTGATTAAGATTCAAGGATTTTTCAATCTTTCATTGGGTTCTTTATGCAAAATAAAATCACATTTTACTTGGGGTACCCAAACCTTCAACCCCCAATGTATATCTACTTCCATTTGCATAAGAAAATCTATCTTTCTTACTGTTTTGATTCAGACTCTGGCAGAAGTTTCCATCAGAAGGAATGGCTTTGATACATCCACATGAATTTTCAGAGATCTGGTCACATGCTCCATACATCTGACACTGGTCACATGACCACTTATACTGATCCTCACATCTGCACTGGTAACCATCACTGACTGGAGAACAAACTGCAGACAAAATTGAAAAAATCACAAAAAACATTTAAAGTAGGGCATTAATTTGGATATAAAACTCTCTGTATTGTTAACCTTCTAACTCTGTCATTCGCTTTACCTGTAGAAATGTTGGCATAATTGATTCGTGTTTGGCTGGTAATGCTGAGGGGGTAACTGATGTTTTCCAGAACCCTCCTCAACTTATCTATTACTATCACATCTGTGGTGTTCAGCTCAACAGATAGGACATATTTATAAAGAGGTGGAGGTTCTGTTGAAATAAGAAAAAAACCATAAAAATCAATATCATGCGACTGCAGTATTTCTGAAAATCTGGAATATTTGTGGTCACATCTGGCACATTTTTAAATATCTCAGTGGTAATAAAATAAGTATCTGAAGAGATACAAATGTAAAGAAAAACTTTACATTAAAATTTAAGTTTTTAATGAAGCTCTTTAGTGAAAAGTAACTTCAGGATTAGTATAAATGTCACTTTTGTCAAGTTGAACACAAATCTAAAAAAAAGGAGAAAATCTAGAAAAAGATGCCAGAACAATTTAAATCCAACGCATTCAGATATTTTTGGAAATATGTTACATTTGATAGTTTTAACTGTTTAAATAACCTGTCATAGCTGTGGTCCCATCTTGTGCGGTTGTAAATGTTTCAGTGGTCACAGAAGAAGAAGCTAAAGACATAAATAAACAAAAAAAAAAGTTTAACACTAACACTAAATATATTGATGATGCCGTTTTTTTCATGTTTTTCCATTACCTGTAATAGTTGTCACATCTACAGTAGTTGTAAATATTTCAGTGGAAACTGGAGGTGAATCTGAAAAGATTAAGAATTTTAACAATACAACAGATTTATTTGGGACTTTTTTTGAGTCATAGATGAAAAATGGTGTATACTTGTATAGCGCTTTCTACCCTCCTTCGAGGGCCCAAAGCGCTTCACAGTCACAGACCCATTCACCCATTCACGCACACATTCATACACTGGTGGTGGCTCCGCTGCCGAACACTGGCGCCAACCTCCCACCAGAGGCAATCCGGGGGTTCAGTGCCTTGCCCAAGGACACTTCGACACATGGGCGGGCAAGGCGGAGTCGAACCCGCTCACTTCTGATCAGGAGTCGACCGCCCTACCACTGCACCACGGCCGCCCCAGATGACTTAAACTGTATGACCAGTATACATATTGCTACTAATGTTCTGTATGTTAAAGATGAATACTTCTAGAAAGGCATAAAGAAATACTAATTATGGAACATAAAAACCCTACAAATTATTTAAATACTTGTAAAGAATCCTATTAATACAAGCTTGATTATGTTTTCATGTAGTTACACAGTAATATTATGATTATTATTATTTTCATTGTGACTTACATGTTGTTAAAGGACTAGGAGTTGGAGTAAGTGGACAGACTGTGAAGTCTGAAAAAAGAAAACAGTTAAATTAACAACACATTTTTAAGCTTCAAGTTATTTAGGTTTAATCTGAATGAGTAATTTATATTTCTGCACATAATAATACAAACATTAATACAGAACGTATAGGAATGACAGACAAATACCTCTATTCTGTGCTGCTTATAAAAATAACCCTTGCCATGTTAGTTCATTATTGAAAAAGAGGTTTTGTATGAACAAAATTACCATAGGAACATAATTGTCCAAAGCTGGCCGAAGCTTTTTATATTGATGGAAAATACATATGTATCGTTTGCATTAGAAACTTTAACTTTCTTACTGTGTTGATCCACAGACTGGCAGAAGTTTCCATCAGAAGGAATGGCTTTGATACATCCACATGAGTCTTCAGAGATCTGGTCACATGCTCCATACATCTGACACTGGTCACATGACCACTGATACTGATCCTCACATCTGCACTGGTAACCATCACTCACTGGAGAACAAACTGCAGGCAAATCACAAAACATTTAAAGTAGGGCTTTACATTTTGGATACAAAATTCTCTGTATTATTAACCTTCTAACTCTGTCATTACCTGTAGAAATGTTGGCATAATTGATTCGTGTTTGGCTGTTGATGCTGAGGGGGTAACTGATGTTTTCCAGAACGCTCCTCAACTTATTTATTACTATCACATCTGTGGTGTTCAGCTCAACAGATAGAAAATATCTATAAAGAGGTGGAGGTTCTGCTGGTAGAAATACATATAAATGTTAGAATTATAGAACAACTGCATTTCTGAAGATCCAAGAGTTCTATTCTTATTAGTTAAGTATATTTTGTGTCCGTCTGTGTGTGTGAGTGCTTCAGTTACCTGTCATGGTTGTGGTCACATCTGCCGTAGTTGTAAATAATGCAGTAGGAGTTGGAGAATAATCTAAAGAGAGAAAATATGTAAAGACAACAAATTAATAATGTGACGTTTTTGTCAAGTAACACGCAAATTACAATATATAAGTTTTAATGCTGAAGTTTGTTTTGCTATGTGCAGAAGACTGCTTTCTGCTAAATTTAAGTGAAAATCAGATAGAAATAATTAGCGAGCATTGAAATTAAAATCCTACAACTTCTCCCAATTAAAAAAGAGAATCATATTATGACCAGCCTTATGTTGTTACAGAGTAATATCATTATTGTCATTATTTCATGTTCACTTACATGTTGATATTGTACTAGGAATTGCTGATGGACAAAGTGTGAAGTCTGAAAAAAAGAAAACAGTCAAATTGACAGCAAATATGCTAAAGCAGTTTGTGTTGGGCTTAAAATAGGCATTGATCAATATCATCATTTCTCCATGTTTGTCCAAAACCGTCAAAAGCTATGTTTATACATTCAGTATGTTATCACTAAATAAAAAAAATTACGTTAATTTAGCAAATAAATCACATTTAAACATCTTACTGTTTTGATCAACCGACTGGCAGAAGTTTCCATCAGAAGGAATGGCTTTGATACATCCACATGAGTCTTCAGAGATCTGGTCACATGCTCCATACATCTGACACTGGTCACATGACCACTGATACTGATCCTCACATCTGCACTGGTAACCATCACTGACTGGAGAACACACTGCAGGCAAATCACAAAAACATTTAAAGTAGGGCTTTAAATTTGGATATAAAATTATTTGTTTTGTTAACCTTCTTATTGTGTCACTAGTATTACCTGTAGAAATGTTGGCATAATTGATTCGTGTTTGTCTGTTGATGCTGAGGGGGTAACTGATGTTTTCCAGAATGCTCCTCAACTTATTTATTACTATCACATCTGTAGTGTTCAGCTCAACAGAAAGGAAATACTTATAAAGAGGTGGAGGTTCTGCTGAAAGAAATATAAATATAAATGTTAATACTGTACTTCTGAAAATCAAAGAGTTTTAGTTTCTTTCTTGTTTTTTCATGTGTATGCTTCAGTTACCTGTCGTAAGTGTGGTCACATCTGCTGTTGTTGTAAATAATTCAGTGGGAGTTGAAGAGGAATCTAAACAGATAAAACATGAAAAGACAATCACAAATTCATATTATGACATGTTTTCAAGTAGCAGGCAAATTAAAATACATGATAAGTTTTATTGCTGTAGTTTATTTTGCTGTGTGCAGAAGAATAATTTCTACTAAATTTAAAGAAAAAAAACTAACAATGTTTAAGTTGTTACAGAGTTATATGATTATTATCATTATATTATAGCGACTTACATGTTAATACTGTAGTAGGAGTTGTTGTTGGACAAAGTGTAAAGTCTAAAAAAAAAGGAAACAGTTAAATTGCTGGCAAATATTTGGCTGAAGCACTTCATATTAGGCTTTAAAAAGGTTTTGTATTGATATCATTATATCTCCATCTCTGTCCAAAACTGTTCATAAAATCCAGTATGGCACAATTACATTTTTAAAAAGCATGTTAATTTAGCAAGATAAATCAAATTTAAATATCTTACTGTGTTGATCCACAGACTGGCAGAAGTTTCCATCTGAGGGAATGGCTTTGATACATCCACATGAGTCTTCAGAGATCTGGTCACATGCTCCATACATCTGACACTGGTCACATGACCACTGATACTGATCCTCACATCTGCACTGGTAACCATCACTGAGTGGAGAACAAACTGTAGAGAACTAGGTTAGTCATTTGATTAGTATTTGGAAAGACTCATATACCCAGAATTATTTAGTGAAATATAACAGTTTTGTTATTTTCGCCATTGTTGGGGGGTAAAAAACAGCCTCTCTTTGAAGATTTGATAACTTCTTTGCAGTTAAAGTTATTTCAAAAAAAGGAGACAATCTGGACTTTCAAAACATTTTAAAAGTTAAAATGTTTTAAATATTAAGTTTAATGAAAGGAAAAACAAAAGGAATATAAAATAATAAACCCAGATGATCTTTATTTAAACATTCTTTTCTATAATCCAAAAATGAGGAAGTAGAAAGCAAATGTTTTTCAATCTTAACACTGTTTTGAATTTCCTGGTTATCATTAATTATTAAATTATGTTTATGAAAAACATTTAAGAAGATTCTGTTTGTGTCATTAGTTTTACCTGTAGAAATGTTGGCACGATTGATCTGTGTTTGGCTGTTGATGCTGAATGGGTAAACAATGTTTCCCAGAATGCTCCTCAACGTGTTTAGTGCTGTCAGTGCTGTGGTGTTGAGCTCAACAGAAATAAGGTATCTATAAGCAGGTGGAGGTTCTGTGGAAAAAGATTTAAAGATGGTTAGATAATGGATTAGAAACATGGAGCAGTTTATGAGGATGATACATTAAAATTTAAACTCTTGAGTAAAAAAGCAATCTTTCATCCTTCAGTTACCTGTCATAGTTGTGGTCACATCAGGCATAGTTGTTAATATTTCAGTGGATGCAGAAGGAGAAACTAGAGACATGCAAAAAAGATATTGCATTAAAACTCAATTAATTTGTGTTGATTTTGACTGTATAATCATTGTTGGTGATTTTAACATCCATATTGACAACACTCAGGAAAAGGGACTAAGGGCCTGAATAACACTCAACATGTAACTGAGACCACACACAACAGAGGGCATATTCTTGATTTACATATGAACATTTCCAAGATTACTGTGTCTGATCATTGCTGTGTTGTCTTTGAGAGCACAATTTAAGTACACAGCAATCTTTTGAGGGAGGAGATCACAAAATGGTATATATATGTAAATATTAGTGAGATGTTCAACCAGATTTTTTGTCAAACACCTCCTCTCTCAGGAGATTCTTGTCAAAAGCTTTAATGCCAATATGTTGAATATCATGGATATTGCTCCCAGTAAAGTGAAGGTGATCTCTGGTAGGAAAAAGTCTCCACTGAGAAATTTCATACTCGTAAAGAATGGAAAAAGAAAGTGTTGGAAATCTGAGCGCAGATGGAGAAAAACTAGATTTCAGGTTGATTACGACATTTATAAAAATACATTTTACTTTTTTTATTAACATGTGAAGATGTCTACAAATTCATATTGTGGATTTTTTTTAAGAGTTGCAGACAAATTAAAATACATTATGTTTAAATGCTGGAGTTTAGTTTGTTGAGTATATAAGAAGAATAATCTCTGCTACATGTAAAGGAAAAGACAGACGGAAAGAATTATCAAACATTAAAGTTAAAATCCTACAACTTCTTCCAATTAATATAGAGAATCATATTTTCACCAACTTGAAGTTATATAGTAATAGGATGATTGTTTATGTTTACTTACATGTTAATATTGTACTAGGAGTTGTTGTTGGACAAAGTGTAAAGTCTGAAAAACGAAAGCAGGAAAATTAACAACAAATATTTAGCTAAAGCAGTTCACGTTAGGCTCTAAGAGTTATTATTATTTTTCTGAAAAAAAGACGCTATGGTCTTATTCGATAAAAACAAAAATCCTGTCTTTTGCTGATTTTTTGAGGATCGTTTTTTTTTTGCTGAATCATTGATACAAAATAGGTTCTGTATCAATGTCATCCTATCTACATCATCATTTAAAACTGTCATCAGTAATGTTTATAAATTCAGTTTGCCACAATTGAATACAAAATTGTTTAAATTTAGTTAGATAAATCAAATTTAAATATCTTACTGTATTGGTCCAAAGACTGACAGAAGTTTCCATCGGACGGAATGGAGTTGATACATCCACATGAGTTTTCTGAGATCTGATCACATGCTCCGTACGTCAGACACTGGTCACATGACCACATGTACTGGTTCTCACATCTGCACTGGTAACCATCACTGACAGGAAAACAAACTGTAGAGAACTAGGTTAGTAAAGACTTAAGTACCCAGAATTATTCAGTGAAATGTAAGTTTTGTTATATTTTTGTATTGTTGGGGAAAAATTGCCTTTTTTGGAAGATTCAATAACTCCTTTGCAGTAAAGGTTACTTAAAAGAGGGCCATCTGGACTTTTTGAAAACTTTTTAAGGTTAAAAATATTTTATAAATTATGTTAGATGAGAGGCAAAACACAATAACTTAAAAATACTAAACCCAGATGATCCTGTTTTAAAACATTCTTTGCTATATTCCAATAATAATTGAGTAAAAATACAAGAAAAAAATCTTAAAATTGTTTTTAATTCCCTAAACTCTAATAAATATAAAATTATATCTATTAACAAACATTGAAGAAGATTCTGTTTGTGTCATTAGTTTTACCTGTAGAAATGTTGGCACGATTGATCTGTGTTTGGCTGTTGATGCTGAATGGGTAAACAATGTTTCCCAGAATGCTCCTCAACGTGTTTAGTGCTGTCAGAGCTGTGGTGTTGAGCTCAACAGAAATAAGGTATCTATAAGCAGGTGGAGGTTCTGTAGGAAAAGATTTAAAGATACTTAGATAATGGACTATAAACATGCATCAGTTTATGGAGGTGCTAAAATACATTCAAATTTAAATTCCTGAGTGATAGAGTAATCTTTTATCCTTCAGTTACCTGTCATAGTTGTAGTCATATCAGGCAAAGTTGTAAATAATTCAGTGGGAGTCAAAGAAGTATCTAAAGGGATAAAACATGAGAAGACAGCAACAAATGTATACTGTGACTTTTTTTTTCAATTTACAGACAAATAAAAATACACAATTAGTTTAAATGCTAGGGCTCAACTTGCTGTCTTTAGAAAAACAACATTTCTCCTAAATGTAAAGGAAAAAATAATGGAAATAGCTATCAAACACTGAAGTTAAAATCCTACAATTTATTCCAAGTAATATGGAGGGTCATAGAAGCACCAGATGTAAGTTTTTACCGAGTAATATGATTATCAATATTTCATGGTAACTTACATGATAATATTGTACTAGGAGTTGATGTTGTTGGACAAAGTGTGAAGTCTGAAAAAAAGAAAACAGGAAAATTGACATCAAATATTTAGCTGAAGCAGTTCATGATAGGCTTAAAAAATTAATAATATTTTACCTAAAATATGCTAATTTTCTTATGTGGTAAAAAAAAATGCTGATTTTTTTTTAGGAACATTATTTTTTTGTTGAGTTATTGATTTAAAATGGGTGTGGTATCAATGTAATCATAGCTACATATTTTTTCCAAAACTAGCATCAGTTTATAAATTCAGGTTGCAACATCTAAATAAAAAATCATGTACATTTAGCAAAAATAAGTAAAATATAAAACTTCTTACTGTGTTGATCAACAGACTGACAGAAGTTTCCATCAGAAGGAATGGCTTTGATACATCCACATGAGTTTTCAGAGATCTGGTCACATGCTCCATACATCTGACACTGGTCACATGACCACTGATACTGATCCTCACATCTGCACTGGTAACCATCACTGACTGGAGAACAAACTGCAGAGAACAGTTAGTCATTTGATGAATTGTTTTGAAAAAAAAGAGCCTCTCTTGGAAAATGCAATATTTTCATTGCAGTAAAATTATATATATAAATAAATATTATTTTGGATGAGAGGCAAAAATAACAAACTCAAAATACAAAACCCAAATGATTATTTTTTTAAACATATTTTATTATCATCCAATAATTTAAGAAAAAAAAACTGTTTTGAATTATCATTATTAAATATTACATTATGTCTGTGAAAAATATTTTAAAAAGATTTTGAATATGTATATAAAAGGATAAATAATGTAACATTCTTCTATCATTATTTTTACCTGTAGAAATGTTGGCACGATTGATCTGTGTTTGTTTGTTGATGCTGAATGGGTAAGCAATGTTTCCCAGAAAGCTCCTCAACGTGTTTATTGCCATCAGTGCTGTGGTGTTGAGCTCAACAGAAATAAGGTATCTATAAGCAGGTGGAGCTTCTGTGGAAACACATTCAAAGATGTTCAGATAATGGATTAGAAACATGGAGCAGTTTATGGAGGTGTTTAAACACATTGAATAATAACTTTATGAGTAATGAAGCAATCTTTCATCCTTCAGTTACCTGTCATAGTTGTGTTCACATTAGGCATAGTTGTTAATATTTCAGTGGATGCAGAAGGAGAAACTAGAGACAGGCAAAAAAGATATTACATTAAAACTCAATTAATTTGTGTTGATTTTGACTGTATAATCATTGTTGGTGATTTTAACATCCATATTGACAACCCTCAGGAAAAGGGATTAAGGGCCCGAATAACACTCAACATGTAACCGAGACCACACACAACACTATTTCAGTGGCTACAGGATAAACTAGAGACATGAATATAGAAAGAAAAAAAAAACACAATAAAACTATTCAGTTGTCATGGTTGTGATCATATGTAGTATAGCAGTAAAGATTTCTAAGGGATGGAAGGTGAATCTAAATGTGTAAAGACAACTAATGAAATAAAGTAGGCATTATTTTGAAAATACAGACTAATTTAACTGCTAAAAAGTTGCAATTTGAAATGCTATATGTAGGAGATCAATATTTTCTGCCAAATGTAGTCAAATGGAATCAAATACCAAATATGGAAGTTAAAATTATTGAAGAAAAATCAATTTAGGACCAACTAGAGAAGTTTCTAAGTTGTTAAAGAGTAATATGATCATTATCATCATTTCATGGTGACTTACGTGTTGAAAATGTACTAGATGTTGTTGATAATGGACAAACTGTGAAGTCTGAAAAAAGAAAACAGTAAAATTAACAACATATTTTTACGATAACATTTCTGTAGATTGTGCCAGGAATTTTTTTAGTTCTTTTTATTTAAAAATTTGAAACTAATGTTGAGTTTGTATAGCAAAAAAGTTTTTTATTAATGTAAAAAAAAAAACATCTTAGACAATTTTATGAACCAAATTTGTCACAATTTCAGAAAATAAAATTGTTTGGTAGAATAAAGAGTCTTTATGGACAGAATTTCTAGGCGCAGCCAGGGGCCCGAGGGGATCTGGTTTGGGGACCACAGGATTTCCTCTCTGCTTTTTGCAGATGATGTTGTTCTGTTGGCTCCATCGAACCGGGACCTCCAGCATGTATTGGAGCGGTTTGCAGCCGAGTGTGAAGCGGCCGGGATGAGGGTCAGCACCGCTAAGTCTGAGGCCATGGTTCTTGACCGGAGAAAGGTAGTTTGCCCTCTCTCGGTGGGTGGAGTGCTCCTGCCTCAGGTGGAGGAGTTTAAATATCTTGGGGTCTTGTTCACGAGTGATGGAAGATCGGAGCGTGAGATCGACAGGCGGATTGGAGCTGCGTCCGCTATTATGCGGTCGCTGTACCGGTCCGTTGTGGTGAAAAGAGAGCTGAGCCAGAAAGCAAAGCTCTCGATTTACCGGTCGATCTTCGTTCCAGTACTCACCTATGGTCATGAGCTTTGGGTCGTGACCGAAAGAACGAGATCCCGACTACAAGCGGCTGAAATGAGTTTTCTCCGTAGGGTGGCTGGACGCTCCCTTAGAGATAGGGTGAGAAGCTCGGTCACCCGGAGAGAGCTCGGAGTAGAGCCGCTTCTCCTCCGCATCGAGAGAAGCCAGTTGAGGTGGTTCGGGCATCTGGTCCGGATGCCTCCTGGACGCCTCCCTGGTGAGGTGTTCCGGGCATGTCCCACAGGGCGGAGGCCCCGGGGAAGACCCAGGACACGCTGGAGAGACTATGTTTCTCGGCTGGCCTGGGAACGCCTCGGAGTCCCCCCAGAGGAGCTGGAGGAAATGGCCGGGGAGAGGGAAGTCTGGGCATCTTTGCTTAGACTGCTGCCCCCGCGACCCGGTCCCGGATGAAGCGGAGGAAGATGGATGGATGGATGGTTTGGTAGAATTAGAATAAAATATAAAACTTCTTACTGTGTTGATCCACAGACTGGCAGAAGTTTCCATCAGAAGGAATGGCTTTGATACATCCACATGAGTCTGCAGAGATCTGGTCACATGCTCCATACATCTGACACTGGTCACATGACCACTGATACTGATCCTCACATCTGCACTGGTAACCATCACTGACTGGAGAACAAACTGCAAAGTAGAATGAAAGGATTATGTAAATTAGAGAATCTCAGTTTAGTTGAATCTGATTTAGCTAAAATTCAACAAATAAAAACCCTTTATATGTTCAAACAAATCCTTAATTTTACCTCATTTTGTCATCAATTTTACCTGTAGAAATATTGGCCTGATTGATCTGAGTGTTTCCACTGATGGTGTACGGGTAGCTGATGGTTCCAAGAATGTCCCTCATCTTGGTTATAGCTTTCATATCAGTGATGTTCAGCTCAACAGAAATGGAATATGTATAAACAGGTGGAGGATCTGCAGGGACACATTTAAAAATACTTATTAGAAACATGCTATAGTCAATGACTTATTCAGAAGTATCGCTTTCCTTTACCTGTCACGGTTGTTGTTACATCTTGTTTGGTTGTAAAAATTTCAGGGACAGTTGAAGAAAAATCTATTGACAAGAAGAATTTACATTTTTTTATTTAGTTTTTAGAATATTTGTAGAAACGTTCTCTGCTGTTTATGACAATGTTATATGATGAAATTGAAGGAAATGTTCTGTTCTTCACTTAACCTGTTGCGGTTGTTTTCACATCTGGGGTGGTTGTAAAGATTTCCGTGGCAGCTGTAGAAAAATCTATAAAAATGAAAAATAAGAAGAAGGTTGGAAAATGTTGAGGTTTATGAAGCTGTGTGAATGTGGCTTGATTTCATGATGGGATTATGTATTTAGTCTTACATGTTGATGCTAAAATTGTTGTAGTTGGACAAGCGGTGAAATCTATAAAACAACACATACATTAAAACATTTTATATTTAGCACTTTTCCAAAGAAGATTTGATAAGTGGTTATTTAAGGAGTCACAAAAATGTGTACAGGAAATGCCACAAGTCGACAACTCTTGTAAAAACTTTTCTATTTGGTAATTTTAAACTAATGTTAATCAAATTTAAGCAATTTTTGTTTAGTTTTGAAAAGATTTATCAACTTAGTGAGACAAAATAAAAAACTTCTCATGAGATACTTCACTGAAAACTGATTTTTTTCCAGTTTTTTTAATTGAAAACCTGCTTTTAAATTGTGATTTAAAAAGAAATAAATAATTAGTTACCACAGTGAAAACATTTTTTAAACAAAAAATTTTGTGTTTTATGACTGAACAGTGAAAAAATATATGCGATCAAGATAGCTAACTTCTTGAAAACTGTTTATTGTGAGGAAAGGTTGAAAAAAATGACATTTTTTGGACGTGAGGTCAATAGTATCACTTCACACAACCTGTTTTCTCTGTTTGTGTGAATGATAAATATTGATAGTGCATTTACTTAGAAATGTCAGGACCAGATAAAAGCTAATCTTAATGAGGGTGCTGATTTCATTACTTTGAATTGAAGATTTCACCGATGACTCACAGGGTGGCAACAATCTTTTCGTGCAAAACAAACTTGGTTTCTATAACAGCTTATGTAAAGTGAAAAAAAATGTATGTGATAACTAATATATTGCACAACATTAAAAAAAAACCTGAATCGTTTTACTTTAACTGTAAAAGAGCTGTTTTAAATATCATACTGTGTTGATCCACAGACTGGCAGAAGTTTCCATCAGAAGGAATGGCTTTGATACATCCACATGAGTCTTCAGAGATCTGGTCACATGCTCCATACATCTGACACTGGTCACATGACCACTGATACTGATCCTCACATCTGCACTGGTAACCATCACTGACTGGAGAACAAACTGTAGAAAAAAAGAAATAGGTGTATTTTTTGTAAAGCTACCATCAAAACAAATAATTTTATTTTCAAAAGGGCTTTTGATATTATTGGACACTCATGTCCATTTTGGGAAGGAAACTTTACATTTCATTCCATCTTGATGCTGTCATCAGTTGTACATCAGTCAGAAATGTTTAGGTCTTAATACTTTTTAATACTTTTTAAATACTTACTTAATACTTTTTTTTTAGATAAAATCACATAAATGATAACATATAGTCTAAACAATATTTTTTTCTTAAATTAGTTTCACCTGTAGAAATGTTGGCCTGATTGATCTGAGTGTTTCCGTTGATGCTGTACGGGTACGTGAAGTTTTCCAGAATGTTCCTAAACCTATTTATTACAGTCACACCTGTGGTGTTCAGGTCAACAGAAATAACATATTCATAAACAGGAAGAGGATCTGCAAAATAAAATAAAACAGGCAGATAAGACACAGTTGGGTGTTAATTTTGTTGTTGTTACATTTATCTGATTTGTCTTCGTCGTTATATAAAGATGTTACCTGTTCTGGGTGTGGTCACATCTGGTGTAGTTGTCGAGATTTCAGTGGAAATAGTAGATGAATCTAAAGAATGAAACAAATTGAGACAAACATTAATACTATTAAAATGTGACAGATAAATAGTTAGTAACTTTAACATCAACATAAATGTTAGATGGTTTTAATTGAAGAAAAAGATGGATTAAGGTGTTTCAAATAATTTATTTCATGCAAAAGTTTTTATACGTTTATAATTTAGTTAAATTGCTGGAAAAAAAAAAATCTTTATTTTAGTTACCTGTCACAGTTGTTGTTACATCTGGTGTAGTTTTAGTGGTAACAGTGGAAGAATCTAAAACATAAAACATTAAAATGAGTGAGATTAAAAGTGAACATTTTATTTGATGGTTAGTAAGTTTGTTATTAAGATAAATGTTAGACAGTTACAGCTACAGTTTTGTCAATAAAGAACAAAAAAAACTGTAAAAGACATTTCAAACAACAAATACAGGTGTTTTTGAAACTTTTACATTTATACAATTTTGTTAAATTTATGTAAAGATTTTGCTCCACATTTTAGCTACCTGTCATGGTTGTAGGTTATATTTGGTTATATTTTTTCGAAGATGTATGATGTACCTAAGGCAACAGGTGAGTGTGTTCATATGAAACATGTTGATTTATTTGAAACTAATGTTGACAATGTAATGAGAACTGGAAATTGTATAATCCCTTAAAATGCTGGATTATAAATACTTTGTACCTAAACATAATTTTTACCAGCAGTAAAGAAAATATATTAAAAATAAGCAAGTATTGAGAATTTAAACACAATATTCAAACACTTTTCTTTTTTTATAAAGTATTATGTTTATTGTTGTTTTCTGTCTTATAACTTACATTCTAGGGAAGGGACAAGCGTTGTAGATGGACAAACGGTTAAGTCTGAAAAACAAATCACAGTGTGGTTAACAAAGAGGAAAACTAAAAGAACTTTACATCAAGTTGCACCGACAAGAATTCCTGATTTCTTAAAGTTTAATTATCAATTCACTGCATATTTAAATTTAAAGGAAACATGATATGATGAGGCAAGATAATAGAGGTTGATAATGAGTATTTTTAGTATGACATTCTTAGCGACAATTAAAAAAAACATTTCACTAAATAATTTTTTAAAGAATACAGATGTCTGTGTTCAGAAACACACCTGACAACAAATTTCAGGATATAAAGTGTTCAAGATATTTAAAATATGGGTTTGATACGTCAGATTGTAATACTTACTGTTCAGTTCTGATTGACAGAACTGTCCATCTGTAGGAACAGTCTGAATGCATCCACATGCACTGCCTTCATCACATTTCCTGTAGGTGGTGCACCTGTCACACGGCCACAGGTAGTTATTCTCACATCTGCACTGAATGTCAGATCCAGCTGGACTGCAAACTGCAAGAGAACATTTCATTTAACAAATAAATACAATGACAAGTTTCTAGACATTGAGAAATGGAAAATTTTTCTTCTTACTTGTAGTGACATCAGCATCTGATATGTTCACGTCAGAGCGGATTTGACGAGGGAAAGTGAGGTTTGCAAAAGCGCTTCTCAACTGTTCTGTGTCCTTTATGTTTATCTGAATGTCCAAACGGTATTGGTAAACAAAAGCTATTGGGAAAAAATCAGACAAAAAATAGTTAAAGCAAATGTATATATATACTTCTATGACTTTTAATAGCTTTTGGAAGTTGAATGTGTCAGGGACAGTGTGTTAAAACAGGTCAAACCAATGTTAGCTATTTTTAAACCACTTGAACCCTGGAGTTAATATCAAATTTTACAAACTAACTAATGGTAGGATTCTTATCTTTCCATTAGTGTGTGAGCCTGAGGTGAGTCATCACCTGACTTTGGCTGACAGGATGACCCGTCCGATGGTATTTTGTTGATGCATCCACATGTGCTGTCAGTGACCTCATCACAAGCTCCATAGGTGAAACAGCTTGATTTGGGCCAAACATACTGATCCTCGCATTTGCACTCAATGTTGGTGCCATTGATGTAGCACACTGAAAAAAAAAAAACTTTCAACAATAACATAGAGTATAATCCCACTGGTTAGACCAGGAAGCAGCTTACTGTCATTTACAGCCTGCTGACTATCATTCAGTCAGAAACAGGTCCTTCACAGACTGGTTTGATCACCTTTAGAAATGTGCTGGTTGTCTTGTCTGTTTACAGTAGATTTGGGTCGGTGCCATCAGTGACATTTTTATGCTTATGACTTTCTGTCTTTATTGTCTCTGAGTAGTGGAGCGTGTCATGAATGTGTAGTTCAGGTATGAGGAAAAATGAAGCCTTTGCTTCTTGTTTTAAGCCATTCAAGTTAAGCTTCAATGATTTAGGCACTTTTCAACAAAAAACATTCAAGTGTGCAAAATGAAAAGAAATGTCCAAAAATCTTTTCCCTGCATTGATTGCTTTTCCTTTACTCCCCCTAGTGGCAGAATTGTACATTGCAGTCAGGAATGGGTTACAAACTTGCTGTTTTCAACACGCGTATATATTTTTTTCTCTTTATAACTGGGGCAGATGTTTGACACTCCTATCCTAGTGTCCAGTTATGATGTCATTCTCCTGAAATTGATATTTGTCTCTTTGCTCTAGTCAAATGTCAAACTTTGTTTTTGTAATCCCTGAAAATATAAACTTAGAAAATCTGATTTAAATATTGAGATTCTCCCTATATTTCATTTTCTTCAGTACAGCTATTGATAGATTTTCATGGCCGTACCAAACATCAGCCGAGACTTTCAGTTGCCCCTGTCTGTTTGTTTAAAAAGATCCATGAAATGTAAAGATTATCTTCCCTAAAAATCGGATATGAGGGGTTTCCTGGTCATGGATGAAAGCGTTTTTTGTTTATGACCCAAATTACTTTTGGATGGTGGCAGCTGCTGGCTGCTCATTACTTCTCAACAGTCATTGACAGCACTTTTTGAGACTGAACCACTTCATTTTCCTTCTTTAGCCACACTATAGTCTGGTTAGAATGAGTTTAAAGAACTTCTTCTTCACTCACTTAAACACTTCAAAAATGACCTGCTTGGGGCAAAGAAAAGCTAGATTTTCCTTAGATTACACAGTTTTGTTTCAAAACCAGCCAATCTCCATAAAATCCACCACCTATACCACATAAAACATTCTCTCCACACCTTACTATGACATTTCAAATGTAAAAAAAGTTTCAATTTTCATTTGCTATTCTTGTCTTTCTTGTAGCCCCCACCCCATGCAGGTGTATGTGACCAAATTATACTCCTCCCAAAAAACTCAATCACTTAAACTTTGATTCACGTGTTGAATGATGACCGAACTTTTTGTTCAGCTCCACCTGTCAACCACCATGTACTGTCACATGACATTCAATTCAACTTTGTGTTTTCCTGGAAATGTTTACCTGTAGTCAGGTCAACCTGTGTGATGTTCACTGAAGGATCCAAAGTCAGGATAAATTTGGTATTCTTCAGAAAATTCCTGAGGTACTCCACTGTCCTGCTGTCGGTCAGATTCAGCTCCACATCAACTTCATACTCAGCTTTATCTTGCTGCACTGAAACTTGTTAAAAAAATCATATTAGTAAAAATGATGGAATTAGCTTATTTACTTTGATTGCATGAACACTTGACTGTGCTGCATATCAGTGCAACGCTGCTTTTCAATGCTTCAGAATCCACTGGAATGGCGTTAAATGCATAAATAACTGAAGAATTAACCATTGTGCTGTCTTACAATAAAAGTGGGGTCATCTGGACCCCACAGGACGTAAAATCCTGTCCACTCCTGTCATGGGATAGGTCATACATTAATATAATGGTGGGGTCTTTGGGACCCCCATAAGTTAGCACGATGGTTAAGAATGTCAATCAAAGAATGTCAACAATAGAGATAAAGCTCCGGTATTAAAAGGTAAAAAGCACAAATAAGTGAAACTAACTACCCCTATGGAATTTTAAATGTTCGTTATTACATTGAGAATCCAACAATATATTTTTCAAATCAAGGAAACAAGGAAACAATCTCTATGTCTAACCACTATAGGAATATAACATTTAAGACACTGTATTTCTAGAGCATTGGAGAAAAATACAGACACAGTTTCATAGCAGGAGTGGATCATTTTTAAATCAGCAAATCTCAATAGTCACACAAAATAGCTGTGTTATAATGTATTTTAAGAAAAAAATACTGAATGGAAAAATTGTATAAACCAAAAAAGCTAAAAACCTTGAAAATACTTCATTATCACATCCTTCTCAGAGCCAATACTTTGCCAGGAACTACTTCCAAGTTACGGTGAACATCAGTTTCAGTCACTCTGTGCTCAGTCCAATCTGCCATCTAACCAGGAAGTTTGAAGATACGTCTGCGGAAAACTCTAGCATGACAAGAATGAAACGGCCTTAGCTTTCACTCATCTCCAACAAGTTTTCCTCTAACATTACTTAAGGGGTTTTTCTGTCCTTTCACTGTCATTCTTGGTTTATGAGTTTAAGCTCCTAACTTACTGTTTTAAGTGGACATCATGCTAGGCACTAATACTAATATTATTGTATATTTTTTTAAATTATTGTTAAACTAAAAATGAAGGGTTGTTAAGATTCACCTTATCTGACTTACACAAAGCAGAATATGTGGTTTAATGAGCATGCTCTGCCTCATAAACATAGTTTTGTAAATACTATCTGCCATAATACGTTTATTTTTTTTAAAACAGAAACCGAAACATTTCTCACTCTCACCATCACGTTTCTCCCGCCTGTAAGGTAGACCGGGCTCATTGAGATAGTCCTGAGACAGAAGAAAAAAAACTGTTATTACAACAAACACCGCTATTATTATTAATACAGAAAAAGCCAGATCGTGCATGTTATACAGTAAATAATAATTTACCTGTGGGACCTGCAATGTCAGCTCGGTGAAATTCTGTGTTTCCAAAATAAACAGTGTCAACAAAAGAGCGATGAAGGTCCAGTTACTCTTAGTTGTTGCCATTCCTTCAAACACAAGGTGATAGAAAAAATAAATAAATATGGGTGACGGTAATGAAGATTGCTTTTTTTTGTGTTTGTGTGTGTGTGTGTGTTCTAGTACACCAAACAAACAATTTGATGACAGAATTAGGAATGTCAAAGCATTGCATTATTCGCAATTCATTTATCAATTACTTAAAAATTATCTCAATATTAGCTTAAATTGTCTTCTCTTTCACTTCTGCTGCATCTCAGTTCTCAATATGTTCAAATTCCCCAAACAGGTTAAAGGAGGGGCTGCACGGTGGCGCAGTGGTTAGCGCTCTTGCCTCACAGTGAGAAGGCCCCGGTTCGAATCCCGGCTGGGACCTTTCTGTGTGGAGTTTGCATGTTCTCCCCGTGCATGCGTGGGTTTTCACCGGGGACTCCGGCTTCCTCCCACCGTCCAAAAACATGCTTCATAGGTTGATTGATGACTCTAAATTGCCCCTAGGTGTGAATGTGAGAGTGGATGTGTGTGTGATTGAGGCCCTGTGACAGACTGGCGACCTGTCCAGGGTGTACCCCGCCTTCGCCCATCAGTAGCCGGGATAGGCTCCGGCACCCCCGCGACCCCGAAAGGGACAAAGCGGTCAAGAAGATGGATGGATGGATGTTAAAGGAGACACACACACACAAAAAAAAACACTTGTCTTTTCTAATGTCTTACTGTCCTGATAAATTGTAGAGAAACGTATTCCAGAAAAAAGCTTTGTAATGAGATAAATGTTGAGGTTTTGCCATTACGACAGGACTAACATATGTCTGAAATTAGTGAGTTCCAGAGTTAGGGCTTTGGCATTTCCTGTGTGACTCAACTTGTTTGGGGTTACGTCGATTCTTAGAGCAGAGATCTTCCTACCCAGTTGTGTAATTCACAATCCTAAAGCTGGAGTTAGGATCCAAATGATATATTTTATCAGCTATTGAGCATTAGAAGCAAATAATTCCTTAAAAAATGTGGACAATTAAAAATAAATAAATAAAATTCATTAAAGGACAGCAGTGACCTGAAGCAGCACAAAACACAGGAAACGTACACAAAAAGGCTGAAATTGGGAAAGCCCTTGAAACTGGAAACAGTCACATTTGCTGGCTGTCTTTAAGAATCACAGCTGTATTATTCTCTTTAGAGAAATGTTCAATTCCCTTTCTTTAATACATGCTAAGCTTTCAATAACTTCCAAAAATCCAGAGAAAACACATCCAAGAATATATTTTAGTTTATTTTAAAAGAATTCTGCAAGCTTTCACGTTGTGTTGTGCTTCACTGAGCTCACTTTGGTCATGACCAAACACATATTTACTGATTTTTTTTTTACATTTCTGGCTTCAAGTACACAAATTGACAAATTTAATAACAACGCCCATCCAACAATAACACACTTTTTAAGAGAACAAAATCATGCAGCTGTTAAGTGAGAGTTACTGCTTAGTATAGAGTGTCTTTAAGTGAAGATTTTCTCATGCAGAACCTGAATAATTTGTCCTTACACTCGCTCACGAACAAGGAAGTATAACTTTGTTTCCTGTCAGTTAATCTCTTCGTTGCATCTTTTGCTTGCATGGAAATAAGATAATAACTTCTAAGGTTGCTTATGTGTGGGTTTCCACTACATCTTTCCACTACAATCAAAAAAGCATCTGATAACTGCAAATTCTGTAATCCACAGCCTGAACAGATAATAATCGTGCCTTAGTCACATGCATCTGTACGGTATGGTCACTTCAAGGGACGTCAGGAAAATGATTGTTGTACGCAAGATAAGTTAATTGTAATAAGTTGATAAGGATATTGTAAGTTATAAGATAAAAACACGCTCTTATGACGTACTGATGCTATTGTGCAATGTTCTAATAGAAATGCATTTGAACATCTTACAATTTTGTGCAGGACACTTGTGCACCGTACAGATTTGCCCTTTTTATCCCCCTCAAACAGCCATTTCTACCAGTAAGGACAGTTGTGACTAATAGATTTTGTAATCCGGTTAAACTCCAAGTATGCAGAAAATCAAATTTCTCTCACAATTAATTGTTGCCTATGGAATGTCACTCTAACACGTTTATGAGAAACACTCAATTGAAGTCTTAAGCACTTGTCATTCCAGATTGATTGCTTAGTTTTTAGAATGTACCAAGAACAATGTGGCTTTGCAAGAGTCGTCAAATGAACCATGTCTTTTAAACTGCTCAGAAGGATCTGGAACAGAATGTTTTACCAAACATCAAACATGCTTTAATTGGCTTTTTATTATTTTACCAAGACATCTACTTACAATAAAAAATGAATTTAAGGTTTCTATAAATATTAAATTATTAATACATTTTCCAAAAAAAAAACTATTATTAGAAAAATGACTGAATTCCCCCATAGGGATTACTAAAGTGACTTAGAATTTTATTATGATTTTTTTCTTGTTTTTTTTAGTAAATGACCTCCAGCAAAAACAGTATAGTACATTTCACTGGGATTCTGTACACATCTACATTTTCAAAGATGTAAAATTAACTAAACTTGAATATTTCTTTTTTTTCTGAAAGGCTTTGCTAAAAAAAACAAGATCATTAAAAGTAAAGTATCAACGGAAATGAGAAAAGTCCTCATCTCACCATATCTTTTGGGCTTTCTTCTCCTCCTACGTTTCAACGTTTTGCTGAGCAGTCACTGCAAAAACAGCAGCCTTCAGCTGATGGCTAACTATTAAAAAATACTTCCTGAAGGAGGGAGGCTGTCTATGCTTACAGTAAGTGAACTGGTTAAATATTTGCCTTCCGCCTTTAGGGATTTCTTTTTTCAACAGTTTTGTTTTTTGTTTTGTTTTTTCAAAAAAAAATGTCAATAAAGCCGTCTCTTGTGGTTTTTATCTAACTTTTTGATGATAAAACAGAATAAAAAGACTTGCATGATTTATCTACCTTAAAGAAAATTAAAACCGCAAGGGGTAACTGTAGGGAAGCTCAAAACAACGTATTAGTGTGAAATGTATATAATTCATAAATTATAGTTAGAGGAGTTTTTCTGGTTGATCTAAAAAAAAAAAAAAAAGGGAATTTGGACTTTTAGACCTTAGGGCTTGAATTTTAGGACTTGTATTTCCACCCTTCACCCTCGGGTGCTTCTTTGCATGGATTAGGTGATACCAGATCTGCGTTGAATGATTACCAGACCCATGCTAGCAGCAGCTATTAAATGTTTTCCAACATTTTTTTCAGCAAGTTTGTAATTTGTTAGTAGAGTTGTGTGTAAAAGTGTGACACGAGACTTCTGTTATTTTCAAAGTATTGTTTTAGGCTTAACTTTATCTATAAAACAGTTGAACTCAACCATCTCCTTAGAAATAAATTGTCAATTTAAGAGTACTATAAGTATACTTGGTCTATGATAAAAGTGAGGTAGTATACTTGAAGTTTTATGTTGTAAAGTGTTCCAATTTAGCCTCAAGAAGTATTTAGTTAGTCTACTCTATAGTGTACTTGCTATACTGATACTCACATATGCTAAATACGGTAAACTTCAAGGCCCAATTTGAATGATTCCCTTCACCCTACTTCTGCTCCCTATTCCTACATTTAGCGGAGAGTTATGGAAAAAGTATCTCCTAATTTGGACGTCGCTTCCACTCAATGACGTCACCAATAATTGTCAGTCAGCTAGCATTAGCGTGGTGCTTCCAGCGCTCCACTATACTCTACGTAACAACGACGTTTTTTTTACTTCAAAAATATGTCATGCTACAACAAAAGTCAAACTTGTTAATGTGATTAACAATTACTTATTAGCATTATTGCACAGTTCTGTGCTTCAGAGCACACCTTGGCTCATAAAAAAAAAAAAAAACTATTTCAGACACCCCTATAGTGCTACAAATACCCCTACAAATAAAGAGTTAGAGAGAAAGAAAGAATTTGGACTGGGTCTACTGCTGCTAAAGAAAAAGCGATCATAAAAATAAAACCCTATAAGACCCCAAAAACCTAATAGGACAATCTAAAACAGATAAGAACAAAATCATAAAAAACTAAAAACAAAAGCTCATATTGTTAGAGGTTGAAAGCTGAAAACTAATTTACAGACAAGTTTAGTAAAAGACAGTTTGCTGATCGCAGTGGAAACTGTAACAAGCGGTGGTGCAACAATAGAGAAAAGCTCAAACTTTTCTGAGCTTCACCTCACATTGTGCTACTTCCATTTGAAGCTATCATCTGACTGAAAAAGCAGAATGAAAGACAGAGAGACACAGTTGAAAGGCTTAACTATATCTTAAAACTGACTGTAAAACAGCACCGGCGAAATGTGGTCACTTTTACACTCCAGTCACAAGTACATAAAAAGGCATAGAGTCTGAAAGAGCTACTTTGAAAAAGATAAATTGCACTGCTTGATAATCTAATTTAAACCCCAAATTTTGATTTTAGTCAGTCTCACATCAGGATAAAATGTGGAAAATTTGCTGGGTTACTTGGACCAAACACTATGACCTAAAATCTGCGTGACTTAGGAAGCTATGGATGATTCACCCCTCATTGTTTTGTAAACATATAGATAGTGGTGGCAGTGAAAATAAACTATTTTCTCAGAATTTATCCAAGCGGTTTAATATACAAGGAGAAAGGGAGTTGGGCCCCAAAACTGAACCCTGGTCTACACCAAAGGACGGTGTAGGTAGATTTAAAGCTGGACAGATTGGTACCCAATCTTACAAGTAACTAATACTACACTAAATCAGCAAGATTGGCAACAATTTTTGATAAAAACATCAAATAAAATGCATTTATGCACATGTAATTTACAAAAATAACCATCCCAAAAATATTGCCCCTTTATTCTTTTTATTAAAAGGTAACAAAAGCAAAAGGCGGTATTTGAAAAGAAAAGAAAAGTCATTTTAGAATCTATAATATAGATATTATTTGTTATCTACATGTCAACATTTTAATTTTTTTTCAATTTTTTAATCAAGTCTTATCATCACATCATGAAAGGTTTGACAGATCTTCCTCACATGTTCATACAAACCCGATTTCCTTCACACTTTAAGTGTAAGAATGAGATTATGTAATTTTTCAATTATTTTAACTTAAAATGTAACAACTAAGAAATGAAAGCTTCTTTCTTACCTTCTTTTAAATGACCAAACTGTTATGTGGATTTCATCCAAAAACATGTCATCTGTTTTTTTTCCAAAAAAATAAAATGAAGACTGGCTTTAAAACGTCACTTTAAATTTCCCGACAGAAGACTTGCATGACATATCCATATTCCATAGACGCTCCTTCACGTCGTCTCCACGAGCTACCAGAGCTAACCTCCACCGCAGCTCCTCTGGTGTTGAATTGAAACTGAGTGAACTCCAATCTGCGCTAATGTACCGACTCACAATCAAACCTCACAACAGATCTGTGTCTAGATTGGAAAACTTGCTCTGCTGGTTTCGCGCGTCTAATAACAATCTGCAAATTGATGCCAGTAAAGGCACACTATCTCCTCTGTGGGGTTTAACTGTAACTTTAAACCACCACCTAATGAGTCCACTTGTGTGGCTTATGAGAATAGTATGACCGACTCTATAAATTCCTTTAACTATGTCTAACCTGAATAAATAAAAGGTGTATGTTTCTTTAAAAAAATCAATAAAGCATAATATTTTTTTTGGTTTATTTTTACTGTTAAAAGTAAAGTTGTATAATTTTGTCAAAGTGTAAAACTCAAATAAAAATGCAAAGAAAGTTTTATTGAACTCTGATGTATATATACTGAACTTTTACCTTTATATTTCAAGATTAAAATAAAAAAAATCAAATTTTCTTTTAATATGTTAAATAATTTTCTTATCACCCTCGTGGATGTACACATGTACCTAAACTTTCCTGGATAGGAAACGCACTTTGGTTCAAATTCATTCACAAGCTGGAAAAAAAAAACTCTGAATCATAAGAAAAAAACGTTAAAAGATACATATTGGTAAAACAAATGTTGCTACCATTTATATACTTTACTAGATTATAGGGCTGGGCGATACTGAGCATTTGGGGATCGATCCAATACCGGTCAATATTGCTGATGTCAATACTAATATTTATACACTTTTTTTAATGTTGTTGAAGTGACATGAACCTAAAAATCTCAATTTTTTTAATGGCCGCAAATGTTTTTTTTTTTTTTTTCAATTGCTTGATAAACATAAAAAACAGAATTAGGACAATATTTTAAATTGAATGGAAAGTAGTTTATTAAAAGCTAGCTCCTTTTTGCAGATACAAAAAAAAAATTGCAAACAAGTGGAAATGTCAAAATCTGGTATCAATCTAATACCAACCTGAGATTGATACTATCGATATTATAGTCCCAGTTCTACTAGATTGGCCATCATGTGACATAGGTTGTGACACACATGCACCATTACTATGCATTGAGTCTACCTGAGTGAAGAACTGAGGTGGTCCATGTTTCGCAATCAACCGCAAAGACCATGACAACAATCGATCGAGAGGAATCATTACAGGATAATGATAATGTGCGACCGAGATACACATTGTCGTATTGTCTGCACGTACCATGATTGTACGAGTCCAAATATTGTTGCTGGTTGGACTTTTTTTTTTGTAAGAAAGTGAAAGTAAGAACCCACATAATTCTCTAAATACATGTGCCCAATGTTAACTTCTTCCTTGGCTGCTATCTTTAGATACATATAAATATTTAAGTATACCACAAGGTCAATCACTTTCCAAGATTTATTTCTAGACATGTCTTGTGAAATTAGTTAAGAAATTAGCGGGCTAGCCCAATTTCAGTGGTTGATGCCTGCTTGTCCTCCACTGGAAAAGCAGCGTTCTGCTGCCATGAATCAATGCATAGCAATGGTGTCTGCACACTTTCGTCAATGTCTATAGCAGCAAACAGGCAAAGACCAATCCAGCAATATGTTTTATGTACAGTATAGAAAGATGTGCATATGCAAAGAAGAAGTCCTTAAATCTTTTACGGTTAGACTCTGCACTAAAGACGTATGTAAGCTCAGACCATAGAAGAGTAAACCCCAGATCTTTGATGCTCATTTTGACTGAGGAACAGACCTGTCAGAGCATTGATCTGAGTGGAGGATTGGGTGGATGAGGGCGGATGAAACTGCCTGGAATGTGAAGAGATAAAACATCTCGCGTAGTTACTGGAAGCAAAGTCAATCTTCCTTATTGAAACTGTGCCAAAGCTTTACTGCTAGCTGTTGTTTTCAGATATTACAGGGATTTACTTGTGTTGGTTTAGCACTTGATTCCTGTAATTCCTTTGTTTTTACCTTGGCAAAGTTAGCCGCTTTCTAGGAGACTGTTAATGCTTTAACACTGGAGTTTTAGCTCCAGTTATTCTGAATAATTCTTCAATTGTTTATGCAATTAACATGGAACAGATTCTAAAGCGGACAAAATATGCACTGATATGCTCTTTACAGTAGTGAAGGGCTTACACAATCCACTTTAATCAATTGATTCTGTCACAGAGTAAATGTAATGCAACACTTTTCGTCAGTTATCTGTTACATACTGATGAAAAACCACTTTTTTTCCATATTAAATTAAGACAAATATCATGTAAGCCGTCAAAGATGGAAAGTATATCAGTGTACTTTATTAATATTTAGTTTTGCAGGTGACATTGCTGGTGTTAAAGCATTAAAAAGCTGCATCTCAGAATTTTTGTGCTAAAATAACTGCAGAAGTTAGCACATTACTTGTGTTTAAAAACCTTTAGTTGAACGCATTACTTAAACCAAATTTTAAATAGTAGACTGTTTGCATACATTTATGAAATATTTGGGTTTAACTTTTGAAGTAAGCCAAGAAACATAGATTTACAATGTGTCTTACCTAAATAGTATCCAAATTTATGTTGTGTGTTCCAAACCATAAATCATGAACTCATCTTTCTCTCTTTTATAGTTTTTTAAGTTTCAACATGACCAAACAACATGTTTATTTCTCTTTATATCTACTCCTATGTGTGATGTCATCTTTGTCAACCTTTCTAAAAATAGACAAATGGACAATGGAAACAAGCATCATAGCAGTTTGAAAATACCCTCAACTTAATGATTAATGTTGCTTAGAAAGGCCACGACCCCATTTGTCCTTTGGGCAGTAGTAATGTTTATCAAGTATAACTGCAGAGATGAAAGAATCCATTGTGGTTGTGTAGTAGTTGTGTGTAGATGTGTTCTGGTTGTATGGGTGTGCATTAACCCTTGGTTAATAATAATAAAACTGCCATGAGGAGTTAGCTATTTGGCCACCTCAAAGTCCTTGTTTCAAACCGAGTTAGTGTCCTTAAAAAAAACATCTGCCGTCTAGTTGCTAGAATTCTGCTAGAATTGATTTTTTTGCTTTGGTTTTTCATGTATTTTATTTGCTTTTTGATTCCTTTTTTTCCCTTTGTCTTCTTAAATCTTTGAATCGTCTTTTTGTGTAAAGTATGCCACGTCAATACCCTTATCTGCCTTATCTGTTCCTAAGAATCAGATACTGCAGAATGTCTCTGTAAAATGTGGGATGATTCAGAAACCCAATCTGACCTTTATTATTTAAGAGCATCTATTGGAAAAAAATAGAAAAACAAAATTTTGCCACAATTAAATGTTCAAGCAAACAGGCTATTAAAATGACTTAAATAAGTTTCATAACCAAAACTTAACCGTATTGCACAATGTTCCAGATAAACTCTAAAAAATGTGGTAATACTAGATTGGCTAAACTAAGAAATGCCTTTTTTTTGCTTTCTAACCCCAGAGATAGAAAATATGGGTCATTGCCTTATCTATTACCAGGTTTCATCTTTTTTTTTCAAAGGAAAAACTTAGTTAATAAAAAATGATTTCTTAAAGAACCACAAAAACAACAGAAGGAATAAGAAAAATCTGCAGTGTTAATGTACCCAGATTTAGTTGAAGAAACACATGGCCCTAAAACCTACACAGGTCATCGTGTGTTAACTGCTGTCCATTGTTGGCGGGACAATGCTGCTCAAGATCTCACTCTTCCTCTTCACATGGCAGTCTGCACGCCCTCCATTCTCCCATGAATCCACAGTCCTTTGTGCGCTTGAGTAACTCTGACCCTGTGCTTGCCTGGCCTGCTAGAATAAACTCACACTGCTGAAGATTTGAGGAACCCTTTCAAAAGATGTTCCCATAATAGTTGTAACTAGAGCCACAATGATTATATTCTTTGGGGACGTTTGAAAAGGAAAATGAGGAATCAACAACACTAAGTCACAGTGGGTGTGACAGTAAAGGCGGAAATAGCAGAACATTTTATTTGAGCATTCAATAAAGTGGTTCCATTTGAGAGGAGAAACTGTGAAAGAAGCTGAAGGAATATCTGAATCTTGGCAAAGGGAAAATTAAATCATTTCATTAGTAATTAATTATTGCCAAAGCAATGATGTTGTTTAGGCTACCTAACTCAAAATCTTACAAACCTTTACACTGGCTTTCATTTTTCTTTATGTAAATTTGGCAAGCTGAAGACATTCTGCACAGGAGATATGGCACAGAGGAGACTGATCGACTATAGACTATAGTGTCAAAGTCAAGGCCCGGGTGATAAATAAATAATATTCCTGCCTGTTTTTATTCATAGAAATGCTTACAAGCTATATTTTTCAAATAAAAAATGTAGTTTTAGAGTGTTAAATAAATGTTTATCCTGTTCGATCCACGATTTAAAGTGTGTTTTGGATTTTGGCCCCTTGTGCGATTGAGTTTGACACCTCTGGTCTACAGTCTCTCAGAGAAGCAGAACACAATGGACTCACAGTCTCGCAAAATAGCGAGGCAGCGAAACCGCAATATACACAGTATACAACTTCAAATCTCTGAAAATTCAACCCAGACAAATGACATTTTTAGCCATCTTGAATAATTTCTGCTTTTCTTTAGTAAAACTCTTATGAAATACTTGTTTTTTTAAAGGTTAATTGGGTTAGCACATGCTTGGTGAGAGCCCAGAAAAAAGTGAGTGGCACCACTGATGGAACCTTTAGAAACTATATAATTAACTTTTTAGTCTTTGGGTACAAAATTAGTTTTTTTTTTTTTTTTTTTAGTCAGAAATATCTGGTTTGTTGTATACTCTTTGGCATGGTCTCATTGTAAAACCCAGAGTCTGGCCTCAATGTGTGTTGGGTGAGTTTAGCCATTTACTCATTACATTAACTATTTCACTATTTTACGATACTGAAGTATCAATAATAAACTATAATTAATATCCACTCCAACCATAAACAAGAACATAGTAAAAGTCTAACACCACATCAATGGAAATGTGCTTCACATAACACTGTTCATGGAGTAATTGTGATTGCAGCAAAGATTGTTAAATCCACTTTAGGATTCATCCATCCTTTTGTTCATATTTCACTATTATAATTTTTAAATTTATGACTACATCTCCTCATTTTAGCTCGTCTTTTTGAGATAGCAACTCATTAGCAACTCATGAGCTAGCAACCTTCGTCTTACGATAACAAAGCAAAATAACTTGTTTCAGTATCAGGTGGAAACATCCAAATTCAGAACTCTGAGACCTGAGATACACAACTTCAGTGTTTTTTTATTACTGGAAAAAGATAAACCCATTTAGTTCCTACAAGTACATTAGCCCTTGTGCTATCCTAGGTATTGTGACATTGGGAGTGGGGGTCATCTGGACCCCACTATATATATATATATATATATATATATATATATATATATATATGCCCTGCGACAGACTGGCGACCTGTCCAGGGTGTACCCCGCCTTCGCCCTTCAGTAGCCGGGATAGGCTCCGGCACCCCCGCGACCCCGACAGGGAAGAAGCGGTCTGGAAGATGAATGAATGAATATATATATATATATATATATATATATATGTTTTCACCGGGGACTCCGGCTTCCTCCCACCGTCCAAAAACATTTTTACAGATAACTCACAGACATAAAAATAACCCAAATGCTCATTAAAAAACTGTTATGAGACATTTGGAACTGAAATTGTATAGTAGAAACTTCAATGGGTCTTAAGTGATGGAAATCAAACTGTACATTTTACTTCATAGAAGAGCATTTGTGAAATATCCTATTGAAGACACTGTGCAAAGTCTATTCTTTACATTTCATTTAGAAAAAAAAATCTTAAATGTCATATTTCCCACACTGATCTCATTAGATCATCATTCCTCGGACACCGCTGTCTCAGCTTGAAGGATAAGAAACTTGATTACCGTCTGAAATAAAAAATAAGAAAAAAACAACTGAGTTGAATAATGGTTCAATATAAAATAGAAATGCTGCCGTAAAGATACTTGCTTCTGTTTTGACGAAATATCCCCGGAAAACTAATTCCACTTGAAGAGGAAGGACCTCCACTTGTGGTCTAAAAAGAAAAAGTCAAAGTAAAAAAAATTTCAGAAATCATTTACTGTATCTAGAGAACTGGACTGAGCAACTCCTCCCCACTTCCAAGTAGGAACTACTGGCTCCAAGAAGCCAAACTCTCATAAACTTCTATGGAAAAATAAAAAGCTTTTAATAAGTTGTCATATTTGTCAAAATAGCCATTCTTCCTCTGATGCTTTTATTTTACATGTTCTTTATTGCAAGTTATAAACTGACCAATCAGGTGCCTCATTAAAAGCATGAGGCCTCTACCTCAAACGTTTAATTGACAGATTCTTCCAATCTCGATTTCAGTGGAAGGGGTATGGATTTAGAACAAGGTTACTCCTGATTAGCGACAGTAGTTACCACGGAAACGATAGCTCAGACTGACTCGACCCAATCACAGTCGTCTGGCTACAAACTAAGGATGTTTGTGTCACCAAAAACAGCAACTAAATTGGCTTCATTTCATTGGGGTTAAGTTATTTCTATGGGTAACTTCACATTAACTCTGTCCAGTTCTCTTAGTCAATGGGTAATGCATGTAGCACAAAAGATATTGAACAGTAATTGCCCGGCGGGCGGTTTCTCTCCACGGCTCCATGGCGGGTGCTGGGGGATCTTGGCTGCAGCTGCTGCCCCGGCGGGGGGTCTTGGCGTGGGGATGGCCAGGCGCTCCCCCCCTGAGTACATTCCATCACCATCCATCTCAGTGAAACATAAACACTCACCTGAGCACAGGTATCAGCTCACCTTAGCACTAACTGTTTGTGTGACAGAATGAAAGTCTTTATCTGAATGGGTTTGTATGATGGAGTTGCTGTTATAGTTGACATGTGTAGTATATGTATAGTATATGTGAGTATGTTTAGTTTAAATGTAGAGACTATTTTGGCCAACAAGTGTGTGTGTGTAACTATAGAGTGTGTGTGTAGACAGGCCCCGCCCATTCTAGTTTATCACTTAGTCCTGGTTGTTTTATGATGTTGCTTCCCTCTGTTGCCATCTTATCTTCCCCCCCACCCCTCCCCCACCCTCTTCCCTTTTTCCGTCCGGTCCAACGACAAAGAAAAACAAATAAATAAAATAAAACATAATCAATATAAATAAAGTTTAGCATTAAATACAACAGGGGTTTATACTCAATAAATCCCTGTTGTGACAGTAAAATCTGCCCAACACAAGAAGCTCTCAGCCCACATCTGTTGGCTCAGCTGTTGGACAGGACAAGTTTAAAAAAAAAAAAAGATATTGAACAGTAAATGGGGTATACTTGTATGGAACTTTTCTACCCTCTAAGAAACCCAGAAGCGCTTTACATTCACACACATTCACACATTGGTGGTCCCAAACACGTGGTTATATGCGGGGTTCAGTTTCTTGGTTAAGGAGACTTCAACGCATGGCAAGGCGGTAACCAATCTTCTGATCAGTGGTCCACCACCCTACCCCTGCTGACCCAACATAAGTCATTTTACTCCGATTTTTACTAATTATGGAAAGTCAACAGTTGTAACTTACCCCATACTAATTTCAGAATACACCTAAACGTGATCCTTACCATTGCCACATTCATGACATCGCTGAGCTTCTTTAATCCATGATTAAACTTAAATCTATGGTTGTCCGCCTTAAACTTTCAGAGAAAATATCACAGAAATGACTCACTCTTGTTGTCCTGGACCCTCCAGTAGAGCGTATTTCTGACAACGCCAAACGGATCTGCAGAAACATTTTTTTTAAAACAAAACATTTGTAATTTATATTTCTTTTATTTTGTGTGGTTTGTTTAAGATAAAAAAATGTAGTCTGGCTATTTCAAACTATAGCCATCAAAACGGTACTGTACTGAAGAGCCAAATCCTTTATGGTGACCAAAATTGTTTCAGCATTTAGGTAACATGCCATAATTTCTATGTTTAGAAGAATATTTTCTGGGTAACAGACGAGGTGACATTTTTTTCTACAAAGCACAGACATCTACAAAAGTGCATTCCTTTTATGGATATGCTACAATATCAGCTGAGCTAATGGCTGACAAGGAAAACATGTGCTTCACATAGGTTTTGTATAGTTATTGACCAAGTCAAATGTTTTAAAACAAGATCCTAGGAAGTCAAAGCATATTTTAATTTTTGAGATGTAGTTTGGAATGCATCCGTGTTAGTGTGTTCTATCAAATATTTATGTAAGGATTCTGGAACATTAAGCTGAAGTGAAGGAACTCTGTTGATCTAATTTGTTGTATTGACCGATAGATTCCAGCTTGTAAAGATAAATAAGAAATGATTACTCTTTCCTACACAGCTGTCTAACATGCTCTACCATTAGACTCTGCTATGTTCAAATTCTTTTTAGCTATTTCCATTTTGGTAATCATTATAAGGCAGTATAGTATGCAATTCCAATGTTATGCTGATGATACTTGACTATAACTAACAAAATAACACATACAATTTGATAAAATATTATTATTATTTTTAGACCAAAATTATTCAAGAGAACGAATACAGATGTATTTAAAAAACATTTGAAATATTATTTTAAATATAGGAGTGTTTGGTTGCTAACAACTGCATTATATTATTTCACAACAACCATTAGATACTGCACTAAAGTTTGTAAATCAACTGAAATTCAACATACCTTTGAATCGAACAATGTCCCAAAAATTAATATGAAAAGACCCTGCAACGATTCAAACATTAAAAGACAAAAAAGCTTAAAAGTCTGTAAAAAGTTTTGGGTTGTTTCTCGATGATTTTAAATACCTGCAGGGAGTTAAAGAATGCAAAGGCTATGTGGATCCCTTTGTCTTTTGGTGAAACCATGGTTCCAATCCCCAGGGCCCAAGTCAGTCCAAATAAAGGTGTCAGGATGGCCAGACATCTTATAATGACCACAAAACTGTTCTTTTCATCTGGCTGAATGGTGTTTCCTGAAGATCTTCTCATCATTTTGCATAAAACTACGATTACAACAATGATGTTGATCACGACTATAACCAGGGCTGGAATGACCAAGGACAGAAGAGCTTTAGACTCGGTCCAGTTAAGCCAGCAAGTGTAATTCTTCCTGATGTATGTTTGACTCGGTGCTGTAGCAGCAACAGTGGTAACAGCGATGATCAGAGGGCAACCATAGCCCACAACAAAGCCAATTGCTATCATGATGGACTTTGACATGTGGGAGAAAACCATCACTGTCCTGTAGAAGATCAGAAGGCCTGATACGAGCATCCAGAAGAACAGAGCAAGGTAGAAGAAGTGCATGAAGAATGTCACTGCAGTGCACTGTCCAATCAAACCTTTATGGTCTCCATCTTTGCTTTCAAGGGCCTTCTGTGAGTAAGAGGCTGCAATGATGAAACAAATGTCTGCGATCAGCAGAGACAAGGCTGTGTTAACAATGGAGATGTGACGCATCAAGGCAGTGGTGTTTGTGGTGACAGCTCTCCACACATATCCCTCAATTATGAGACATATGACTAAGCTTGCCAGAGAGATTCCAACTCCAATGTAGGTGATTATGTCCAAGATGTCTCTTATATCTTCAGGGATACTTGTTGCCATTAGAATCGAGAAGGATGTGAGGTGGGTGCAGTTGCAGGTTACTGTACCATTAACTCTGGAAACAAACGTACAACCTTCATCATCCCAGGCACCAGTTTCATCTACTAGTTCAAAATTCCAGAAGACACACTGGAATGATCTGTCCAGAGGCAAGCTTTCATTGATCTTTTTGAACTTCAGGGTGACATTGTTAACAGTTTTATCAGTATTAACAAGGAAAACTGAGTTGGTACCAGGAGACCCATCCACAGGATTGCTGGTGTCATTCAGGAAGCTGCTGTTGGAGGTTGAGTTTCGTGGGGGTATAACATTATTAAACGTGGACAGAAGAATGGTGGTGATGTTTGCACTGAGGTTGTCACTGAAAGGAATTTCAATGGAAACGGTGGAGTTTAGATCTTTTGCAAAACTTGAAGTAAAAGTGGTTCTAACAAGCGTTATAAGTGGGGTGTTAATTTCAAATGAGTCATTTAGTCTAATTGAAAGTGACTCTAGTGAACCCAGCAGTTCTGAACTGGCATTTTGACTTGTGTTGGAATTGAGAAAAGCCCAGGATGGTTTTGCATCATCTCCAATGAGGACATCAACAGTTTGTAGGACATTCTGTGAATGAGACATGGTTACATTAAAACATCTTAAGGGCATCGCTAAAATAAACTTAGAAATCAAATAAGCCACCACTCTATTTGTGGGCCAATTTGAGAAGAACTTTATAGTCTCAAATAAGAAAACAAACTGAAGAAACCCACAATGATTTCCATCTATTCTCCCAGCCTCCCTTTCTCCATCCATCCATCCATCCATCCATCCGTCCGTCCATCCATCCATCCATCCGTCCGTCCATCCATCCATCCATCCATCCATCCATCCATCCATCCATCCATCCATCCATCCATTCATCCATCCATCCATCCATCCATCCATATCTACAGCTCTATCCATTCATTCATCTATATACATAATTTACACCCACCCACTATGCTTTTGCAACGCAAGCTTTCCTAAGAGATTCAAGCTCCTCCTAAGTTGAGCCTGAAACATAGTGGTGTCTTATCATATCCATTTAGAGTATATTTGACTTCAGAAATAATGTTTCATACCTCCATCACATCTTTACTGACAGCATCCGAGACTTCTGCAATGGTATTTAAAATGTTGACAATAGTATTTATAGTTTCAGATGAGCTGGCAATTTCCATTTTGTTGTTCAGGACAGCATCTTTTAGGTTTTGAGAAAAGTTTTTCACGTTTGTTGACATCAAACCCTGAAAACAATAGAATTGCATGAACAAAGTACATAAATTAAGAAAAATCAGAACATAGAAAACTCAATTGCCCAGAAATTATTTTCTTACTTCAAACTTCGTAACACTTCTTTTCTGTCAAGATTTTATGCATTTTAAGTATCATAAATTATATAAATTTTAAAATCAACAATTTGTTTCATACCTCTGACTCGATAAATAACTCTTTGATCTTCGTAAGAATGCACTTGTCTTCTATTACTTTCCACATGTCTCCTTGACATTTTGCTTTCTTGTATCCTTCCTGACCCTCCGGACACATAACTTCCGCTTCATCCCCTTCTTGTCCTTTTCCATATTGTTCATTGTCACATGTAACAGCTTTAAAAGGTATATATTATATTAGCCATTTTGACAAAAACAGTAAAGATGTACCACACTTTAGAGTAATATTATTTTACTTACGTCCTGTAAAAATCCTCAGTGTTGTTGTCTTGTCATAACCATCAATCCCCTCGACTTTACATGTGATTTCTTTCATCACTGTTGAGGTGCAGCTTTCAATTGTATGAGAGTAAGTAATGCAATATTTTCCAGAAGAACCTTAAATTAAGTTTATACAAAGTTAAATACAGAGTTTTCTCATGTTTTGCCATTAGTTTTTTTGTTTTTTTTTTAGAATTTAAAAGTACTTTACCTGGTTTGGCTATTGTGAAACTTTCAGAAAAGATGACTTTGTAGGCAGACTGAACACAACACTGAATGTCTTCCTTCCTGTTTGGCTGGCATTTAACATTTCTTTGACTGTCCACTCGCACCAAAGGAGCTTGTTTAATATCACCTGCTGCTATTGTGACTTCTTGGTGAAAAATATACCTGTTTCCATTCAGAATACATTCATATTTCCCTGTGATATAGAAAAATAGTACTTTTTTAAAGAAAGAAACACTGCATAATAAACAATGTACTTCTTATTTACATGTAATTGTATACAAAAAACCCTTACCTGCATCATAAGGAATAACTTCTCTGATTTCAAGTTCTGACTGCTTTACTTTGGTAGTAATTTTATACCTTAATGATGATAAAATAACAGATTCCTTAAATTTCCAGACAGCACCAGAAACCGTTCCTACATCAACTTCTGATGAACATGTCAATGTCACGGGTTTATAAATCAATAAAGAACTAGGATCAATTTTAAGAGAATTCAAACCTGTGAATAAAAGAAAATAAGTTATTTTTGTGACCATTTTTTTAACAATGTAAAAAAAAAAGTGTATTTGATGTACTGTAATAATGTGGAACTCCAACGACGGTTCCAATGGAACTCAAGGCCGCAGTGAGGTTTTTGTTTGCTTCTTCAATTTGTTTTTGAGAACCGTTTAATACCTGGATAACAAAGTCTACAATCACACTTCCTTGCCTGTGGAAAAAAAAAAGAGTAAAACTTTAGTTGTTTTCTTATCGCAAAATGTTTTAATTTCTCTTATTTTGGTAATGCTAAATGTCTTACCGGAATCCTGTCACAGAGACATTCCTGAACCCCGGGATCTCAGAATATTGTTTCCTTAACTGTGTAAAGTAAACAGTGAATGACATTAACAGCATTTTGATCAACTTAAAATGGAGAAGTGATGTGGTCACACCATGTACTTACATTTGTTACAATGTCTCCTTCCAATTTTTTATAGGCAGAAGTTGACTGATTGTTGTATTCTGTTTTGAAGTTGATGTTCAGGGTGACAGACAGTTCTATTTTGATAACTATACGCAAACGAAAAGGAGAGGTTTAAACTTTATTTCAAATTTGTCAAAAATTAAGACAAGTTTTAGTGGTAGCTAATTGACAGAAAACATCTTTGTGTGAGACATGCATGACAGTAGTGACCCTGATTAATACCTAGGATATCACAAGGGTTTTAATGTCTTTTATTACTTTAGAACGCTACGACGTTGCACCTCTGGATGGGATTTCAAAACACTAGTTATTCAAGTCAAGAGCGACATGGAGGGATGTGAGAACCCAATGCACTTTATGTGTATGGTGTACCCATTCTTCAATAGTGCGCCTTATTGTCCTGTATTTAAACACTATGTTTAGTTTCCTGTTTTAAACTTTCTTAGTAAAAAAAAAAAAAACTTTTATACTTATTTTTAACTAACACACTAGAAAAAATGTTGAAGTCAGAATGGCTACACAAAAATATTAGAACACAACATACCATCTTCAGACTTGGTGGTGGAGCTGACGGTCATGGTTGTACTAACTGTTGTATTTGTACTTTTGCTTATTGTAGAAAATGTTGGAGTAATAGGCTGGGTCTTGACTGGAGTAGTCTTAACTGCGTATGTAGTCATGGGCGTTGTAGTAGTGGGGTGAATTGTGGAATGTCTGATTGTTGTTGTTCTATGTGTGGTACTGACAACTGTTGCTGATTTACTGATTTGTGTTTTGTTTGTGATAGGATTGAATGTGTCAGTTGTAAAACTCTGTGTTCCAGCTGTGGTAACAGCTGTAGTAGAAAATGCAGTGGTAGAGAAAACTGTGCCAACTGTTGGTGTCTCTGTTTTGGTTGTAAAAGGAATAACTGTTGTAGGTGTTTTGGTAGAAGTAGGGTTTATTATAGCAACTTCTGAGGTCAGTGTTGCAATTGTAGACGACATTTCTGTAGTAACTGCAAATGTTGGTGTTTTATCAGTGGAGTAGCTAACTGTTTTTGTTTTAGGAATATTTGTTGTCATTGTCGTTGACAGTGTTTTTGCTGTAGTAGGGATAAATGTAATTTCTGAAGTCTTTGGTATGTTTGTAGTAGGAATAAATGTTGGTATTTCTGAAGTACAGCTTTTAACTGTGGAGGGATTATATATGGTCACCGTAGTTGTTAGTGTCGGAGAAGGAGAAATATTTGTGGAAACTATTGTAGTCAGTTTTGTTGAAGTAATCGGGATGACTGTAGAAACTCTTGTAGTTTGCTTATCACTTGTAGAAGTGATAATGGTAGTAGCTGTAGGAATAATTGGAGTACTTGTAGTAAAAGGTAATTTATCAGTTGTAGGGATAATTGTAGGAATTTCTGAAGTGTGAGTGTTTGTTGTGTTAGGTGAATCTGTAGACACCTCTGGGGTCTGTGTTTTAATGGTGGAAGGACTATTTGTAGTAACTGCTGTAGTCAGTGTTTCAATAGTAGTAGTCAGGATAATTGTAGAACTATCTGGAGTCTGGATATTCATTGTAGAGGTCAAAACTGAAGTGTTTTCTGGAGTTTCTGTTTTAGTGGTGGAAGGACTACTCATAGTAACTGAAGTAAAAGGCATAATGGTAGACATATCTGGAGTAAGGATATTTGTTTTAGGGGACGAAACTGAAGTAATTTCTGGAGTTTCTGTCTTAATGGTTGAAGGACTATTTGTAGTAAGTGCTGTCGTCAGTGTTTCAGCAGTAGAAGAAGGGATAATAGTAGACATATCTGGTGTCGGGATATTCGTTGTAGGGGACAAAACTGTTGTAATTTCTGGAGTTTCTGTATTAATGGTTGAAGGACTATTTGTAGTAAGTGCTGTAGTCAGTGTTTCAGCAGTACTGGGAATAATTGTAGATATATCTGTCTGGATTTTTGTTGTAGGGGATAAAACTGAAGTGACTTCAGGAGTTTCTGTATCAATGGTTGAAGGACTGTTTGTAGTAACTGCTGTAGTCAGTGTTTCAGCAGTAGTAGTAGGGATAATAGTAGACATATCTGGTGTCTGGATTTTTGTTGTAGGGGACAAAACTGTTGTAATTTCTGGAGTTTCTGTATTAATTGTTGGACTATTTGTGGTAACTGCTGTAGTCAGTGTTTCAGTAGAAGTGGGGATAATTGTAGACATATCCGGAATAACAATTTGTGTTGTAGGGGACAAAATTGAAGTGATCTCTGGAGTTTCTGTTTTAGTGGTGGGAGGACTATTTGTAGAAGCTGCTGTAGTCAGTGTTTCAGCAGTAGTAGTGGGGATAATTGTAGACATTTCTGTAGTCTGAATATTTGTTGCAGGCGGAGAAACTGTAGTAATTTCTGGAGTTTGTGTTTTAATGGTGGAGGGACTATTTGTCGTAACTGCTGTAGTCAGATTTTCAGTGGTAGTGGGCATAATTGTAGAACTATCTGGAGTCTGGATATTCATTGTAGATGTCAAAACTGAATTGATTTCTGGAGTTTCTGTTTTAGTAGTGGAAGGACTACTCATAGTAACTGAAGTAAAAGGCATAATGGTAGACATATCTTGAGTAAGGATATTTGTTTTAGGGGACGAAACTGAAGTAATTTCTGGAGTTTCTGTATTAATGGTTGAAGGACTGTTTGTAGTAAGTGCTGTAGTCAGTGTTTCAGCATTAGTAGTAGGGATAATAGTAGACATATCTGGTGTCTGGATTTTTGTTGTAGGGGATAAAACTGTTGTAATTTCTGGAGTTTCTGTATTAATGGTTGAAGGACTATTTGTAATAACGGCCGTAGTCAGTGTTTCAGTAGTAGTAGGGATCATTGTAGAAATATCTGGAGTCTGGATATGTGTTGTTGGGGACAATACTGAAGTAATTTCTGGGGTCTGTGTTTTAAAGGTGGAAAAAATATTTGTAGTAACTGCTGTAGTCAGTGTTTCAATAGTAGTGAGGATAATAGTAGACATATCTGGAGTCTGGATATTCGTTGTAGGGGGAGAAACTGTAGTAATTTCTGGGGTTTGTATTTTAATGGTGGAAGGACTATTGGTAGTAATTGCTGTAGTCCGCGTTTCAGTAGTAGTAGGGATTGTTGTAGAAATATCTGGAGTCTGACTATTCGTTGCAGGTGAAAAAACTGTCATAATTTCTGGAGTTTCTGTATCAATGGTTGATGGACTGTTTGTAGTAAGTGCTGTAATCAGCGTTTCAGCAGTAGAAGGTAAAATTGTAGACATTTCTGGAGTCTGTATTTTTGTTGTAGGGGGATAAATTGTAGTAATTTCTGGGGTTTGTGTTTTAATGGTTGAAGGACTATTGGTAGTAACTGCTGTAGTCAGCATTTCAGTAGAAGTGGAGATTATTGTAGACTTATCTGGAGTCTGGATATTCGTTGTAGGGGACAAAACTGTTGTAGTTTCTAGAGTTTCTGTATCAATGGTTGATGGACTATTTGTCGTATCTGCTGTAGTCAGTGTTTCCGCAGTACTGGGAATAATTGTAGACATATCTGTCTGGATTTTTGTTGTAGGAGATAAAACTGAAGTGACTTCAGGAGTTTCTGTATCAATGGTTAAAGGACTGTTTGTAGTAAGTGCTGTAGTCTGTGTTTCAGGAGTAGTAGAGATACTTGTGAAAATATCTGGTGTCTGGATTTTTGTTGTAAGGGGGAAATGTGTAGTTTCTGGATTCTTTTCTTCAGGTGTGGTAGGAATTTTTGTTGTATAGAATATGTCTTGAGTTGTAGGGATAAATGTAGAAATTTCTGAGGTTAATGTGTCAGTCGTGGAAGGAATATTTGTACTAGATAGTGCAGTAACAGTAGTAACAACAGTGTGTGTTGTAATCTGTGTTGTAGGAGCTGCCTCTGAAAAGAAAGACATTCAAAGAAACAAGTTAGAAAACATGCAGCCATTTATGACTTTGTTACAGTATAATTCTTTAAATTAATGTTTAATTAATTTTTGTCTATGTACACGGCCTTGAAAACTAAAAACTATGAAAGATGAACATGATAATTTTTGGTTTTAACATGACTCATGAGAATGTTTGGTTTATTTTTTGTCTGTCATTCATCTGTCATACTTGTAATCACATCTGTAGTATTTGTATGATAGTTGTTTGTACCTTGAGGTGAAGATAGTCAAACTATATTCAGTCAGAAATAAAAGTATAATTAACAAAACAAGCTGCATATTTATGAAAACAACACTATAAGGTCAATGATGTCCCAAACTTATGGCACAAAGATCTCTTTGATTCAGCCACACTGATGTGTTATCATCAAACTTACGTGTTGTAGATGGATAATGTGTTGTGGTAGGACAGACAGTGAAGTCTAAAAAGACATTAGAAACAGAATAAGTTTTCTTCATTTGGTTTGGATTGTATCCTTAAAAAGACAGAACTCCTTCAAACTTCTTACTGTGTTGATCCACAGACTGGCAGAAGTTTCCATCAGAAGGAATGGCTTTGATACATCCACATGAGTCTTCAGAGATCTGGTCACATGCTCCATACATCTGACACTGGTCACATGACCACTGATACTGATCCTCACATCTGCACTGGTAACCATCACTGACTGGAGAACAAACTGTAGAGAAATAGAAAAGACAACATTTACAACATTTGTTTTCACAGTTTTTATCTACAAAAGAACTTGTTTATAGAGATTATATCTATGTGATTAAAGATTGTAAAAAGTTAATCGGTTCTATGCAAAGAATTTTTAAAATTGGTCTGTCCTTTGACACTTAACTTTTTTATTCATAAATAGTACACACATGTTCATTCTCTGAGAGTTTACACATGCTTTTCCGTTGTTTTACCTGTAGAAATGTTAGCCTGATTGATCCGTGTGTTTCCATTGATCCTAATGGGGTAAGAGATGTTTCTCAGAATGCTCCTCAACCAATTGACTGTTGTCAAATCTGTCATGTTCAGCTCAACAGAAATGACATATTTATAAGCAGGTGGAGGATTTGCTGGAAGACATTCAGAGAAATAAGTTAGAAACATGCAGTAATTAATAACTTTCATTTTACAGTTTCATGCTTTAAGGGAAAGAAGTTTCAAAGTTTCAAAAAGTTTGACTGGTTTGAGTGGGCACTCAGTAGTCTGGCTTGCTGGGCAGCAGAGCCTGCTAACTCGCTACGCTGTCCACCACACAGCTTGCTAGCTAGCTACACTGTCCAGCGGGCGGCTGGTTAGCGTAAGGACCCAGACCACTGAGTCCCTACCAAAGCCAGTGTGGCTAAAAACAGTTGAGGGCCACCATGGAACCGCGGACAAACTTCTGGGGCCAACCATTTCAGCTCAAAGGTGAACCATATGGGGCCCACATTGAAATGTTAGCTGGGTATTGGCACAGTCTAAAGATCTAAAAAAATATACCAGATGAAGATTAGAATATTTTTGTATTTTGCCTGTCATTTATCTGTCATGGCTGTGTTTACACGTGTAGTATTTGTAAAATAGTTATTTGTCATCTAAAGTTAACGATATAGAAAAACCATGTTCAGTCAAAAATCATAGTTTAGTTAACAAAACCAGCTGCATGTTTATTACAACAACACTATAAGGTCAATGGTTTACCAAACTTATGGCACAACGATGGGCTGCACGGTGGCGCAGTGGTTAGCGCTCTTGCCTCACAGCGAGAAGGCCCCGGTTCGAATCCCGGCTGGGACCTTTCTGTGTGGAGTTTGCATGTTCTCCCCGTGCATGCGTGGGTTTTCACCGGGGACTCCGGCTTCCTCCCACCGTCCAAAAACATGCTTCGTAGGTTAATTGGCGACTCTGAATTGCCCCTAGGTGTGGATGTGAGAGTGAATGTGTGTGTGATTGGGGCCCTGCGACGGACTGGCGACCTGTCCAGGGTGTACCCCGCCTTCGCCCTTCAGTAGCCGGGATAGGCTCCGGCACCCCCCCGACCCCGAAAGGGAAGAAGCGGTCAAGAAGATGGATGGATGGATGGATGGCACAACGATCTTGTCAGCATTCCCCCATCTGGCTCCACATCTGACCACCAGAGGGAGCCCTCACCTGAGTTTTGACTTGGCACTTCCTCTCCACTCTCAGCAGTCACTCCCTCAGCCAGTTCTCCTCAACTGTCTCCCATCTACCTCATCACCACCAGTATTTAGCCTGCCAGCTGTCAACCCCTCAGTGCAAAGTCATTGTACTTCCTGGCAAACATTTCTGTGTTCCTCCTTGTTACACCTCCTGGTTTGTGATCTCTGCCTGTCTCCTCACTTGCCTGTCTGCCTTTTGCCTCGAACCATGCCTGGACCTTGACCTGCCTTTGCCTTGCCCCTATGTTCATGGTTATTAAACCTTGATTGAAAATTGATCTCTTTGATTTAACCACACTAATGTGTTGTCGTCAAACTTACGTGTTGTAGATGGATAATGTGTTGTGGTAGGACAGACAGTGAAGTCTAAAAAGACATTAGGAACAGAATAAATTTCTTTAACATTTGGATTATATCCTTAAAAAGACAGAACTCCTTCAAACTTCTTACTGTGTTGATCAACAGACTGACAGAAGTTTCCATCAGAAGGAATGGCTTTGATACATCCACATGAGTCTTCAGAGATCTGGTCACATGCTCCATACATCTGACACTGGTCACATGACCACTGATACTGATCCTCACATCTGCACTGGTAACCATCACCGACTGGAGAACAAACTGCAGAAGAAAAGAAGACTTCTGTTGCAAGATTTGTAACCCCCACATTTTTTCATTAAAAAAAAATAGACAGACATCCTTCTTTTAAAAGATCACAGATCCTTTTCTATGGCTTTACCTGTAGAAATATTGGCCTGACTGATCCGTGTGTTTCCATTGATCCTAATGGGGTAAGAGATGTTTCTCAGAATGCTCCTCAACCAATTGACTGTTGTCAAATCTGTCATGTTCAGCTCAACAGAAATGACATATTTATAAGAGGGTGGAGGATTTGCTGGAAGAAATACAAAGAAACAAGTTAGAAACATGCAGCAGTTTAAAACTTTGTTACAGTTTCATGCTTTAAATTATAGAAATGATCTTCTGGTGTTCAGTAAGCTGTTATAGTGGTCATATATCAGTGGTTCTTGTGATTTTATTTTTTAATCGTGGCAGAGACTCAGAATCTTAAATCTATGAAAGATGAACATGCAGATAAGTGTTTACTTTGACCATCATTCATGTGTCGTAGTTTTGTTCATATCTGTATTTGTAAAAGAGTCAGCTGCATCTGAAGGTGAAGATATAAACACACCAGTTTAGGTCGAAGATTATGGGTTATTTAATGATAAATTATAAATACAACACTAACAAGGTCAAGGTTCATGGTTTCCCAAATTTATGATACTAAGATTTGTACAACTTAGCCACACTGATGTGTTATCATCAAACTTACGTGTTGTAGATGGATAATGTGTTGTGGTAGGACAGACAGTGAAGTCTAAAAAGACATTAGGAACAGAATAAGTTTTCTTCATCTGATTTGGATTATATCCTTAAAAAGACAGAACTCCTTCAAACTTCTTACTGTGTTGATCCACAGACTGGCAGAAGTTTCCATCAGAAGGAATGGCTTTGATACATCCACATGAGTCTTCAGAGATCTGGTCACATGCTCCATACATCTGACACTGGTCACATGACCACTGATACTGATCCTCACATCTGCACTGGTAACCATCACTGACTGGAGAACAAACTGTAGACAAATACAAAAGACAACATTTACAACATTTCTTTTCACAGTTTTTATCTACAACAGAACTTGTTTATAGAGATTATATCTATGTGATTAAACATTGTAAAAAGTTAATCTGTTCTATGCAAAGAATTTTTAAAATTGGTCTGTCCTTTGACACTTAACTTTTTTATTCATAAATAGTACACACATGTTCATTCTCTGAGAGTTTACACATGCTTTTCCGTTGTTTTACCTGTAGAAATATTGGCCTGATTGATCCGTGTGTTTCCATTGATCCTAATGGGGTAAGAGATGTTTCTCAGAATGCTCCTCAACCAATTGACTGTTGTCAAATCTGTCATGTTCAGCTCAACAGAAATGACATATTTATAAGAGGGTGGAGGATTTGCTGGAAGACATTCAGAGAAATAAGTTAGAAACATGCAGTAATTAATAACTTTCATTTTACAGTTTCATGCTTTAAGGGAAAGAAGTTTCAAAAAGTTTGACTGGTTTGAGTGGGCACTCAGTAGTCCGGCTTGCTGGGCAGCAGAGCCTGCTAACTCGCTACGCTGTCCAACACGCAGTCCGCCACGCAGCTTGCTAGCTAGCTACACTGTCCAGCGGGCGGCTGGTTAGCGTAAGGACTCAGACCACTGAGTCCCTACCAAAGCCAGTGTGGGTAAAAACAGTTGAGGGCCACCATGGAACCGCGGACAAACTTCTGGGGCCAACCATTTCAGCTCAAAGGTGAACCATATGGGGCCCACATTGAAATGTTCGCTGGGTATTGGCACAGTCTAAAGATTAAAAAAAATATATACCAGATGAAGATGAGAAAATATTTGTATTTTGCCTGTCATTTATTTGTCATGGCTGTGTTTACATGTGTAGTATTTGTAAAATAGTTATTTGTCATCTAAAGTTAACGATATAGAGAAACCATGTTCAGTCAAAAATCATAGTTTAGTTAACAAAACCAGCTGCATGTTTATTAAAGCAACACTATAAGGTCAATGGTTTCCCAAACTTATGGCACAACGATCTTGTCAGCATTCCCCCATCTGGCTCCACATCTGACCACCAGAGGGAGCCCTCACCTGAGTTTTGACTTGGCACTTCCTCTCCACTCTCAGCAGTCACTCCCTCAGCCAGTTCTCCTCAACTGTCTCCCATCTACCTCATCACCACCAGTATTTAGCCTGCCAGCTGTCAACCCCTCAGTGCAAAGTCATTGTACTTCCTGGCAAACATTTCTGTGTTCCTCCTTGTTACACCTCCTGGTTTGTGATCTCTGCCTGTCTCCTCACTTGCCTGTCTGCCTTTTGCCTCGAACCACGCCTGGACCCTGACCTGCCTTTGCCTTGCCCCTTTGTTCATGGTTATTAAACCTTGATTGAAAATTGATCTCTTTGATTTAACCACACTAATGTGTTGTCGTCAAACTTACGTGTTGTAGATGGATAATGTGTTGTGGTAGGACAGACAGTGAAGTCTAAAAAGACATTAGGAACAGAATAAGTTTTCTTCATTTGATTTGGAACATGTCCTCAGAAAGAAACAACTGTTTCAAACTTCTTACTGTATTGATCCACAGACTGGCAGAAGTTTCCATCAGAAGGAATGGCTTTGATACATCCACATGAGTCTTCAGAGATCTGGTCACATGCTCCATACATCTGACACTGGTCACATGACCACTGATACTGATCCTCACATCTGCACTGGTAACCATCACTGACTGGAGAACAAACTGCAGAAAAAAAGAAAAGACATCTGTTGCAAGATTTGTTATCACATTTTCTCTTCACTTAACAACTCGTGGTTAAAGACTGTATGTCTAGAATTAATGAACGTTTCAAGTTAACATCATATTTTATGTAAAAGGTCTTTAAAAACACATTGTTATTCAAAAATAGTAAACACTTTCTTAATCTGACTGTTTACAAATGCTTTTCTATGACTTTACCTGTAGAAATATTGGCCTGACTGATCCATGTGTTTCCATTGATCCTAATGGGGTAAGAGATGTTTCTCAGAATGCTCCTCAACCAATTGACTGTTGTCAAATCTGTCATGTTCAGCTCAACAGAAATGACATATTTATAAGAGGGTGGAGGATTTGCTGGAAGACATTCAGAGAAATAAGTTAGGATCGTGCAGCAGTTTATGACTTTTGTTACAGTTAAAGGGGGCCATACCATGGAAAAACAACTTTTTAAGCATTTAAGTGTATTATACCGTTCATTTCTCACTATAAAGAACCCCAAAGTGGTATTTTGATCTATACACACATTTCTGAGTAATCCTCTAAAAATTTGCGCTCTTAACATTAGCCTCTCCATACCCACGACAATAACCAGTCCTCACGTGATGATGTCACAACGTGAGACAGCCCCTTTCAGGAAGAGTATGTTTGGCACCCAGGCTAACACAAATGCTTTCTCTGCAAAGTTATCAACTCGAGCTAGCAGTGATCAGCTAACTTTATGAGCTCCCTCCCCCCTCCGGCTCGTGCACAGCCGACGGTTTCTGTGTTGTAAGCACAGAGCTTGTGCAGCAGGTCAAGAACCACTCATTTGATATAGCGTTCAAACTTCGTATATTAGCATAGGAGCAGATGGGCTGACAAGGAATCTCCATCACATGTTGGGATGGATCCTAAATGTATCTGAAAATGGTATAAGCAGACGGGGGATGTTTTAGAACACGTCAGGAGAAAGGAAGCAGACTTCTCATGGTGAAGAAGGTGAGCGATGAATTGGGAGAACTGGTTTAAATGTGGATTATTGAGCAACGTAAGAAAAGTAAATGGATCAGCACGAAACCAAAAATGATTTTAATATAGTTATGTCATTTCAATAAATGGATTTAGTTTGCTCTGAAAAACATAAGACAATCTTGGTAAGGCCCCTTTAAATTATTTAAAGTACAGAAGTGGTCCTCTGTCTTTCAGTAAACTGTCATAGTTGTGTCTACATAAGTCGTATTTGAAAAATAGTTACTTGTAATCAGAAGTTGTAGATAAAACCATGTTCAGTCAAAAATCATGGGTCAATAATAAAAAAACAAGCTGCACAATTAAGAAAACAACACTGAAAAAGTCGACGGTTTCCTTCATAAATGACACGATAAAATATCTTCTATTTAGCCACACTGGTGTTATCATCAAACTTACGTGTTGTAGATGGAAATTGTGTTGTGGTAGGACAGACAGTGAAGTCTAAAAAAAGAACAAGAATAAAGTTGGCTTTATTTGACTCTGAGTGTATTCTTAGAAAGACAGAACTCCTTCAAACTTCTTACTGTGTTGATCCACAGACTGGCAGAAGTTTCCATCAGAAGGAATGGCTTTGATACATCCACATGAGTCTTCAGAGATCTGGTCACATGCTCCATACATCTGACACTGGTCACATGACCACTGATACTGATCCTCACATCTGCACTGGTAACCATCACTGACTGGAGAACAAACTGCAGAAGAAAAGAAGACTTCTGTTGCAAGATTTGTAACCCCTACATTTTTTTCATTCAAAAAAAAAATAGACAGACATCCTTCTTTTAAAAGATCACAGATCCTTTTCTATGGCTTTACCTGTAGAAATATTGGCCTGACTGATCCGTGTGTTTCCATTGATCCTAATGGGGTAAGAGATGTTTCTCAGAATGCTCCTCAACCAATTGACTGTTGTCAAATCTGTCATGTTCAGTTCAGCAGAAATAACATATTTATAAGCAGGTGGAGGATTTGCTGGAAAAAATACAAAGAAACAAGTTAGAAACATGCTGCAGTTTAAAACTTTGTTACAGTTTCATGCTTTAAATTACAGAAGTAATCTTCTGGCGTTCAGTAAGCTGTTATAGTGGTCATATATCAGTGGTTCTTGTGATTTTATTTTTTAATCGTGGCAGAGACTCAGAATCTTAAATCTATGAAAGATGAACATGCAGATATGTGTTTACTTTGACCATCATTCATGTGTCTAAGTTTTGTTCATATCTGTATTTGTAAAAGAGTCAGCTGCATCTGAAGGTGAAGATATAAACACACCAGTTTAGGTCAAAGATTATGGGTTATTTATTGATAAATTATAAATACAACACTAACAAGGTCAAGGTTCATGGTTTCCCAAATTTATGATACTAAGATTTGTACAACTTAACCACACTGATGTGTTATCATCAAACTTACGTGTTGTAGATGGATAATGTGTTGTGGTAGGACAGACAGTGAAGTCTAAAAAGACATTAGGAACAGAATAAGTTTTCTTCATTTGGTTTGGATTGTATCCTTAAAAAGACAGAACTCCTTCAAACTTCTTACTGTGTTGATCCACAGACTGGCAGAAGTTTCCATCAGAAGGAATGGCTTTGATACATCCACATGAGTCTTCAGAGATCTGGTCACATGCTCCATACATCTGACACTGGTCACATGACCACTGATACTGATCCTCACATCTGCACTGGTAACCATCACTGACTGGAGAACACACTGCAGACAAATAGAAAAGACACAAATTACAACATTTGTTTTCACAGTTTCTCCTCACTCAACAACTCGTGGTTAAAGACTGTATGTCTAGAATTGTAGATCACTTCAAGATAACACCACATTCTATTTAAAAAATCTTTTAACCACACACTTTTTCATTCAAAATAATGGACACACTTTTTCATCTGAAAGATCACACATGCTTTTCAATGACTTTACCTGTAGAAATATTGGCCTGACTGATCCATGTGTTTCCATTGATCCTAATGGGGTAAGAGATGTTTCTCAGAATGCTCCTCAACCAATTGACTGTTGTCAAATCTGTCATGTTCAGCTCAACAGAAATGACATATTTATAAGCAGGTGGAGGATTTGCTGGAAGACATTCAAAGAAACAAGTTAGAACCATACAGCAGTTCATTGTAACAGTTTAATGCTTTAAGGTAAAGAAGTATTCCTTTGTCTTTCAGTCGGCTGTCACATTGGTCACACGTCTATAGTTCTTGTGAATTATTTTGCCTATTGGTACAGTCTAACGATTTCTAAAAAATATATACCAGATGAACATGATAATTACTTTGTATTTTTGCCTGTCATTTATTTGTCATGGCTGTGTTTACATGTGTAGTATTTGTAAAATAGTTATTTGTCATCTAAAGTTAACGATATAGACAAACCATGTTCAGTCAAAAATCATAGTTTGATTAACAAAACCAGCTGCATGTTCATTAAAACAACACTATAAAGTCAATGGTTTACCAAACTTATGGCACAAAGATCTCTTCAATTTAGCCACAATGATGTGTTGTCATCAAACTTACGTGTTGTAGATGGATAATGTGTTGTGGTAGGACAGACAGTGAAGTCTAAAAAGACATTAAAAACAGAATAAGTTTTCTTCATTTGATTTGGAATATGTCCTCAGAAAGAAACAACTGTTTCAAACTTCTTACTGTGTTGATCCACAGACTGGCAGAAGTTTCCATCAGAAGGAATGGCTTTGATACATCCACATGAGTCTTCAGAGATCTGGTCACATGCTCCATACATCTGACACTGGTCACATGACCACTGATACTGATCCTCACATCTGCACTGGTAACCATCACTGACTGGAGAACAAACTGCAGACAAATAGAAAAGACACAAATTACAACATTTGTTTTCACAGTTTTTATCTACAAAAGAACCTGTTTAAATAGACTATCCATCCATGCATCTTCTTGGCCGCTTCGTCCCTTTCGGGGTCGCGGGGGTGCCGGAGCCTATCCCGGCTACTGAAGGGCGAAGGCGGGGTACACCCTGGACAGGTCGCCAGTCTGTCGCAGGGCCCCAATCACACACACATTCACTCTCACATTCACATCTAGGGGCAATTTAGAGTCACCAATTAACCTATGAAGCATGTTTTTGGACGGTGGGAGGAAGCCGGAGTCCCCGGTGAAAACCCACGCATGCACGGGGAGAACATGCAAACTCCACACAGAAAGGTCCCAGCAGGGATTTGAACCGGGGCCTTCTCGCTGTGAGGCAAGAGCGCTAACCACTGCGCCACCGTGCAGCCCTAAATAGACTATGTCAATGCAATAAATGATTGTTGAAACTTAATAGGTTCTATCTAAAGAATATTAAAAATTGGTCTGTCTTTTGTCAAATCACTTTTTTATTCATAAATAGTACAGACATGTTCATTCTCTGAAAGTTTACACATGCTTTTCTATAACTTTACCTGTAGAAATATTGGCCTGATTGATCCGTGTGTTTCCATTGATCCTAATGGGGTAAGAGATGTTTCTCAGAATGCTCCTCAACCAATTGACTGTTGTCAAATCTGTCATGTTCAGCTCAACAGAAATGACATATTTATAAGAGGGTGGAGGATTTGCTGGAAGAAATAATTAAAAGAAACAATTTAAAAATAAACCGCTGTTTATGACTTTGTTACAGTATAATTCTTTAAATTAATGAAGTACTTTTATGTATTTCAGAAAGCTGTCAAGGTGGTCATATATATGTGGGTCTTGTGATTTTTTTTCATACTGGCAAAGCCTTAAAATCTAAGAAAGATGATCATGAGGAATTTTGTTTAGTTTTGTTAATCATTTTTCTGTTGTAGTTGTATTGTACACTGTAGTATTTGTAAAATAGTTACTTCTATCTGAATGTGAATGTATAGACAAACCATGTTCAGTCAAAGATGATGGGTTATTAAACAACAAAAAACTATATGTCTGTGAAACAAGATTATAAAAGACAATGGTTAATCCAAATATGACACAAAAGATCTCTTTGATTTAACCACACTGATGTGTTATCATCAAACTTACGTGTTGTAGATGGATAATGTGTTGTGGTAGGACAGACAGTGAAGTCTAAAAAGACATTAGGAACAGAATAAGTTTTCTTCATTTGGTTTGGATTATATCCTTAAATAGACAGAACTCCTTCAAACTTCTTACTGTGTTGATCCACAGACTGGCAGAAGTTTCCATCTGAGGGAATGGCTTTGATACATCCACATGAGTCTTCAGAGATCTGGTCACATGCTCCATACATCTGACACTGGTCACATGACCACTGATACTGATCCTCACATCTGCACTGGTAACCATCACTGACTGGAGAACAAACTGTAGACAAATAGAAAAGACACCTGTTACAATATTTGTTTTCACAGTTTTTATCTACAAAATAACTTGTTTATAGAGGCTATATCTATGCAATTAATGATTGTTTAAAGTGAACAGGTTCTATGTTGTTATCACACTAGTACATGTTGATAGAGAGCATTTCTCAACAATCAATTGTCATTTCAAGCTTCCAACAAATTAAATGTAAAAACTTTTTAGATGGAAATCTCTTTTGACAATACATACTGTCACCAAAAAAAGTACACAAACTCTCCAAGTCTGAAATATCACACATGCTTTTAAATGGCTTTACCTGTAGAAATATTGGACTTATTGATCTGTGTGTTTTTGCTGATGCTAATGGGGTAAGAGATGTTTCTCAGAATGTCTCTAAACCAATTGACTGTTGTCAAATCTGTTATGTTCAGCTCAACAGAAATGACATATTTATGAGCAGGTGGAAGATTTGCTGGAAGACATAAAAGAAACGAGTTAGAAACATACAGCATTGTATAATTGTGTTACAGTTTTAAGCTTTCAGTTAGTTTTCATAGTTGTTACACATTTTTAATTCTTGCAATATTGATATATGGGCACAGCTTTATGATCTAAATACTATGAATTATTTACTTGAGCATTTTTGAGTAACTATTACTTGAACTACATGGTAAATATTTAGGAAAATATGCAAATTAACCAAAAAAAATGTTCATAACAACACTAAAATATTATGGTTTTCTAAATTTTGGACTTGATCTTTTCACATTAGCCACACTGACATGTTGTAATCAATTTTACATGTTGTTGGTGGAAAGTGTGTTGTAGCAGAACAATCAGTGAAGTCTAAAAAGCAATAAGAACAAGAATTAAATTTGCTTTATTTGACTCTCAGAAAGACAAACATCTTTTTTTGTTAATCCAGGCTGGCAGAAGATTTTTTTCAGTATTTCGGATGGACTAAAGTACTTACTACTGAACTCTGACTGACAGAACTGTCTATCTGTGGGCAGAGCTTTAATGCATCCACATGTGTTGCCTTCACTGCATTTCCCGTAGGTGGCGCACTTGTCACACGGCCAGAGGTAGTTATTTTCACATCTGCACTCATAGCCATCAGTGTTGGGAGAACAAACTGTCCAAAAATTGAGAAAACATTTTTTCAAAGATGCTGTTTAGGTTTGTTAGCTGTCTAAAATTTCAAATTTTAAGAAATTCAAATTTTTCTTCTTACTTGTGGTAATATTAGCATCTAAGACGTTCTCTTCAGAGTCAAGTTGAAAAGGAAAAGTGATGTTTGCAAAAGTGGTTCTCAGCCCTTTTAAGTCTATTAGGTTTAACTCAATGTCCAAACGGTATTCATAAACTGGAGCTGTGGAAGAAATTTAGACAAAAATGTGTTAACATTATAAAGATAAAAACAAAACAAGATACAAAGAAAAAAAACACAACTAAAGTTTTCTATTCAGAAGATTCAAATTTTGTGTCAAATTAGAAGCTCAACCTTTAAATAGAAACCAATTTCAAATTTAAATTACATCTTTATGTGAACGTTATGTTTTTATATCTACCAAAGTCAGTTTATTGTATTTAAAATTCCTGTTTAACCCGTTTGGCCACGCACAAACTTCAATTTTTTCCATCAGGATGGACACAAGCGAACACGATTCTGTTTGACAGTGATGAGTCTCTGCTTAATCACATCTGTCATCTTCACCTGAGAGTTTTCAAAAAACGGCTGCAAGCCATTTCAGACTTCCTCCTCTCAGATACTTCCCCCAAAGCAGCAGTTCCTGACAGTTTTTCTCACGGTTCTGTCCTGCCACATAACGATGTGGTTCCAATACCAGGCAGAATAATCAGAGTTTTCTTCAAATCCCTTTTAAAGGCTTTTCAAGACCCACTCCAATGAAAATAATTATTTTTTTTCTCATAATGAAGGACATATGTTAAGAAAATTGAGATTAAAGCTGCATTTCTGAGTACGTCATATTTGTGATGTAGAAATAAAAGCTCCCTGCTCCTTCCATTCAGATGCATCCACTTGGAGACAAATAGATCCATGAACGTCTTTGTTTTCCTCATCTGAGGCTTAAAACTGTGTGGCTGGTTAGCTCCAATATTGCTAGCTATTTTTGCTTCAAAGCCGACGTTAGGTGAGGGGTGTGAGGGGCTGTAAAATGAAGGATGTCAGGAAGGAACAACTCAAAGGAGGAATTTCTAGTAATCTCCTGCCTATCTGCAGAAGCTATGTCCTAGAAAAAAGCACAGATTTTTGGATTTTGGCTAAAGCGAAATAATCATAATTAAAAAACCTTTAGGAACACTTTCATATTAGATCAAAAGATGATTGGAGTGGAACTTTTTAATTGATTGATTGATCGATTTCAAGCATAGATTGTGAAAAATACAGGAAAAAATACACAAATATTTCAAACTCATTACAGAAAGAATGGAATGCAGTGATTAGAAAATGGAAAACAAATAAAACACACTTGTGTCACATTTGATTAATTAAATATTGTAATTATGAACTAAAGTCAAGTCTTGACTGCTTGAAAAGGAGTGAGAAGAAGTGAACTGATATAATTCCATTTCTATTAGTTACTTCATTTTACAGTTTTGCATAGTTTTATAATCGGTTCTAATCTATAGCTTATAGACTTTGTAGAAATGTTTCTATGCATAAAACAACCAAAAACAATGTTGGGAAAGTATATTTTAAGTTATTTGATCTCCTGAGTTTGTTAGTTTATATCATATCATCATGCCAAATCATAGTTCGTAGAAATGCTGACTATTTTGGATGTTTTCTTTAACTTGTATCATCATAGTTTTTGGTTGATGAAATTGTTAGACACTATACTGTTTTGTTTTGTTTTTTTTTTTACGAGGAAAGTTTGTTAGTTCAAACGTGCAGACATTTGTCTGCACTTTGATTCAAAACAAATCGACACTTGAATTTATCTCCTGGGAACCCAGGGCCTCAGAAACGCTGGAAATCCTTTGTGTGTCCCGGACAGTGATTTCCAAATCCACATTCAGTTAATTTAATTTAACCAACTTCTTTTCAATTCTTGCTGCAAGTAAAGCTCTAAAAAGATACGTTTTTGATTCGAGTCTTATTGAATCTTTTGTACGTCCTTAAAAACTGGGTATGAGCTAACAGCATTTCTTTACCGTCCATATTCAGAAAAAGCTTCCTGACAAACAAGTTTCTTTACAGCATTACTGAGCCAGACTGTCTCAGTTTTGTTCTTAGGGGTTAAATTGGGGGAACTGAATGGGTTTGAGGGAGGAACCGGGTAGGGAGCACTACTTATTTTGGGTAAATGTCTTCTTTTCTTTGTGCATATTTGTTTTTTTTACACTAGAATAAAACGAATAAAAAGTGCTATACAAATAAATAAGTTTTGACGTTTAAAATATTACTTTATTTATTTACTTTTTCAAGAAGCTAAACATCCAACTCACCGTCGCTCCTCTTCCACCTGTTCGGGGGAATCTGCTCTTGGTGGGCTTCCTGACACAAACAGCAAACTTGGTATGTATAAAACAAAAAACGATGCAAACATGTTTTCTGTGCAATGAAGTGAAAAAAGAATTCACCTGTGAGACCAGACCTGACAAGTCACTGGAGTTCTTTGTTTCCAAAATAAGCAGCGTCACCAGAAGAACAGACAGGATCCAGCTTTTCCGTAAATTTGCCATTCCTTCAAAATATTGAATGAATGAATGAATGAAATGGTTTATTTCAAGCAATCAGGTCATAATACATACATAACATATCACTTAATAAATCACAAGTAGATCACTTGAAAGGGAGTGGAAGGAAGCGAACTTATATAATCCCACCCCGACTCGACCAGACCATTTTCTCTACATGAATTATCAATATCCGGTTCAGGACTTAATATCAAATATTAATAAAATCAGGCTATTAAGGATCATTGAAATCATTAATGTGATCAAGTTTCAAAGCATCCACGACTAATCATTTATATTAATCAGTAAAGAAAATTAATACCATAGTGATTGTAAACTTTTCAGTAATCATTACTGCATATTACATAAACAATAATCTAATATTCTCATAGAAAAAAAAGACACTTTGTGCATGAATCATGATAATACAAAAATAATTAAATCATCTTCATTTGCTAGTGCAGTAAAGGTCAAGATATTCTCGTAAAAAGAAGACAATTAGTGCAGATTGTATTAATCAAAGAATTATTATTAAAAAAATATAATATTATATAATATTAAACCAATTAGTTTAAAAACACTTACTCCATTATCGTTAGCAGCCCAAGTGCAGTCCACAGGATTTAGGGGGAATTAAAAAAAGAAAATCCAAAGACATCTCACCTATTTTACCCTTAATTATCCTTGCGTGTTGTTCAAGTGTCGCCCGCAGCATACCCATAGATAAAAATGTGCAAGAACTCTTCTCTTCTATGGGGTCACCAAGCGGTCTACATCTGTGTGCCCCGTACAGGTTTTCTCATTTTTCCCACGTAGAAAGAAAGACATGGCAGTTGTGACGAAGGCTTAAAGGAAGTTAATGTGGGGGTTAGGTTTACCAAGAAGACGTATTTTGGGTGCAGGGCTGTGATAAACGAAGATAGGATTTGGAAGGAAGTCTTGGAAATCCATGAGAAATGTGTTTCCTGATTGCAATTCTTTTCACGTGTCCTTTGCCTGTAATATCTAAAATATTAATAATATTATTCTTAATAATAATAATAATAATAATAATAAATAAATAATAATACATTTAGGACTGCACGGTGGCGCAGTGGTTAGCGCTCTTGCCTCACAGCAAGAGCGCTAACCCCGGTTCGAATCCCGGCTGGGACCTTTCTGTGTGGAGTTTGCATGTTCTCCCCGTGCATGCGTGGGTTTTCACCGGGGACTCCGGCTTCCTCCCACCGTCCAAAAACATGCTTCATAGGTTAATTGGTGACTCTAAATTGCCCCTAGGTGTGCATGTGAGAGTGGATGGCTGTGTGATTGAGGCCCTGCGACAGACTGGCGACCTGTCCGGGGTGCACCCCGCCTTCGCCCATCAGTAGCCGGGATAGGCTCCGGCACCCCGCGACCCCGAAAGGGACAAAGCGGTCAAGAAGATGGATGGATAATACATTTACAAGGAAATCAAAAACTGTTGCCGGGATGGAAAATCCCCCCAAAAAAT
>NC_050535.1:11280573-11294188 GCF_002922805.2 Oryzias melastigma
TAAAGATAAGGAAAAAATTCTAAAGAGGAAATGTAGAAATGCATTTTAAAGGAATTCTGCAATTTTTACTCATAGACCCAGCAAAAATATATATATTGCAAAAAAATCTGGTCCTTCCAGTTTAGGACTCCCACAGAAACAATTAACAAGAAATCTTCAACCATCTTAAAAATCGATTTCTATGAGGTGATCTCGTAAAAATAGACAATGAGTCTCAATGTATTGCCAAGTTCTTTTGGTGTGTTTTTATTTTTTCTTGAGCCATGGTGAGAAGCTACCTTTGAATGGACAAACTAAAGGTAGACATGTGGCATTGTGAACAATCAAAATGTTGGACAGAACCGACATTTCTGGTTTTACTGTATTTAGAGGTACCTGAAGAAAATAATTGTATCTATTTTTGTAATCTTTGAATGTGATGACTACTGATTTGCACTAAATATTGATAAAACAAGTTTAAAAAAAATAAAAAATCAAGTTCTATCTAAAAAGCCACCTGAAATAGAAAGCTTTTCAATCCTTGTGCTCTCTTTTGGGGTCCAGATGACCCTACCCTTACATTGAGGTGTTAGCCCTTCCATGACAAAAGTGGACAAGGTGGACAAGACTTCATGTTTGTCATTGCACACCAGTAAAGATCGACAACCGTTGAAGAAAAACGTTCAGCGCACTGTCTTGTGGGGTCCAGATGACCCCACTTTTAATGTAAACAAGCCTAGAGAGTGGAAGGGTTACAAGCCTCCGCTGAATTGATTGAACTCAATTTTCAATCCTCTCTATTTTTTAAACTCTGTGTGGGAAAAACAGATCAAGAACCACAAGAAGGTTTGTTGAAATGTCGTAGATATAAAGACCAGTCTGACTGCGTAAAGCTCTAAAGAACATTGGATTTTCATGTATTATAAACCTGTGAAGGTCTGAAAATCTGGAGAGATGTGATCTCTTATGCTGGTGGGTTAAAAAAGTTTCTTTCTGCTTTCGGAGAGAAAAAAATGACTATGTGGACAATCATTTTAAGTTGTGTCTCCGGTACCAGAGACCTCAACTTAGAGACGTTCCTCAGCAGGAAATACACATTTTTAATTATTTTTTTTACATTGGAGCTTTAACTCCAATGTTGACCTTCTTTTGACTATTGTAACTTCTCAACCGTTTATGCAATTAAGTCTGGTAGATTTGAAAGCACCTTATACTGATAGGCAACAGTTTACAGTTACAAAGTGTTTATGCAATCAGTTTGTCAAGGAGAAAATGTATAAAAGATAATATAAGATAGAAAAACTCACTTTCCTCCACATCAGAACCAGTTGATTCACATTAAGCAATTAGAGCATTTGTTAATTGGGTGTTGCCAACGAAGAGTTAACATTTTGATCAAGCAAAATTCCTGAATCAAATGACAGAAATTTCCTAGACAGTGATAGACGGAAAGACCAAATGGAAAATTCTCGTTTACGACCAGTAAAATTCTCCAGATATCTCACATCAACATCAACAGCTATACATAAAATAGATGTTTCAATCTTTTTACAGGCTTTCTCTCTTTTCTTGCATAATCAAGCACAGGATTGCAAAAGGAAGTTGCTGTTTTCTGAAAATCCTGGAGACATAAACCTCAAGGCATCTATAGGAATAGTTTTACATTATCTGTACTTTAACTGTACAGTTAAGCAGCTGAGACGTGTAGAACAAGTTTCCCTAAAAACAAGCCCAACTTTACGACCAACCACACCACTATAGCACCCCTGCTGTGCTTGACTGTTTGATTTGCCACAATCTCTCCTTCTCAGGTTTGTTGACATCAGGTTATAGGCTAATCATGTGGACAGTCTCTGCATTCCTAAACTAGTGATATATTTTTGTGTCAGTGAACAACATTTTATCAGAAAGAATGAGTCATTTTACTCTGAACTCTACAGAAGCTGATTTTGGGTTCAGTCCAACCAGAATTTTAGCACCTCAATGAGAACTTTTATGTTGGAGTTACGGTTCGTTTCTCTCAGCCTTCAATTTGTCACCTGCTCATCCTTTTTTCAGTTACTTCCTCATCTGATTGTTTCAGCTCACAGAAAAGCATGTATAAAGTCTATGTAGTGACAAATGATGAAAACTCAATGATTTGGAACTTGAATGAGGATTAGAACTATATGGACTTAAATAAAATATTTATGACGCTTTTCTTCTCATTTTTATTTTTATTTAACCAGGTGGATCTCTTTTACAAGGGTGACCTGGCCAAGTAGTCAGCAGCACACGCTCCAAAAATAAAGTTACAGTATAATCCAAAATCAAAATAAGCAGTGAAATTGGAATATGTACAATATAAGATTTAAACCTTAGATGGAACAAAGTGACTGGGCAGGTTCTTCAAGAACTTCACAGTCAAAGTCATCCACACACTGATGGAAGCTGCACTGCAATATCTGGTACTAACCTGTGACCACCAGGAGCAATGTGAGGTTCAGCGTCTTGCCATGGGTGGGCAGGATGGGAACCGAACCCACGACCTTCTGATCAGAGGTTGACCACTCTACCTCTGCGCCACAGAATCTCTGTGTTCTAGAAAATGTAAAATTATTTTCTGGCATTTATTTGTCATCATAAGATATGTGGTTTAATTTGAAAATGAGATATTTTGACATTTCTTGTATTTAACTTATTTTTTTATTTATTTAGTAATTTATTTATATTTTTGGTTTTTTAAGACAGTAAATGAAATGTGAAATTTTAGTATTTTCCTTTTTTAGTATTTTTTCCTCTATTCTACCACATGTTTGCTTATCTTTTTACAATATACAATACAATTTTTAAAAAAAATACTATTTTTGAAGCAATTTGAAAACAGAATGTTCACTTACCTGTTTCAAAGTGATGGAGCTCCTATGAGAACTTCATCCAAAAGCTTTGTGCAATTTAAAGTTTTACCATTTCAGTCAATGTCCTAAAAGAAGAGTTAAACTTCCTGTGTGATGGGATTCTCGTGTCACTGTCACCTGAACACATCTAGTGTTTAATGAATCTGAAAAGCAAACTCAGTTACCTCACCTGTACTGTCGCTTTGGCTCCGCCTCCTTACAACCACAAGCATCTCAGGAAGTCAGTGTTAATTTGAGGACCTGCTCTGCTGGTTTCTCTGCCATTTTATCCTTGAGAGACAAGTAATGAATGTGATAAGTTTGTATTGCTTTGAAGATTTATTTTTAAAAAAAATTGCCCCAATTTAAAGATAATTCAAATTATTGTATTTTTTTTTAGAAATGTTTCTCTTTACTTCAAGAAACTAAACCAACATGACTTACTTTGAAATTTTAAGTAAAGACAAGATCAGTAAATTTGCTTAACTTTTATTGAGAATGTAACATTTCTGACATTAAAAATATTTTGTTTGGTAATCAAAAATCTTTCACAAAAAATTTAGCCTGTTGCTAAAATAGCGAAACTCTAAATTAGCCTAAATACCCCAATAGATAACAAATAAGTCAAATACAGTATGTTAGCATGTTGCTAAAATACAAGCTAAACTCTAAATTAGCCTAAAACCACCAGTAGATAACAAATAACCATAAATATTAGCATGTTGCTAAAATCGCTGAAGCTAAACTCCAAATTTTTGAAAATTACTGTTTTATTTTTATTCAGCCAAAGCCACCATGAAGAGATAAAAGATCCGCATGTGGCTCTAGAGCCGCAGGTTGCAGACCCCTGCTATTAGGAATGCAATGGGGGAGGGGCCTCTCAATCTACTTTGTAAACTTTACAAAGTGTAAAACATAATTTGTAAACTTTATAACAGTTTAATTTTCAGAAATGGCGTAAAGTTAAAAAAAAAGTCAATTCCAAACCAGCTTATGACAATGTGTTGAACTTTAATTGTTGATCTGAAGAGGTTACATAGTCAACATACTGGCTACATGTGAGAAACTCCATAAAATCATCCGCTCCAGAATCATGAACATTTCACATCCCACCGTCATCCGTTTACAAAACTAAGAGCTTGTAGCTAAGGCGTTCTCATTATCAACAGCGTCGCTAGCAGTCCACAGGCTTTCACTTTAATTCCTTCATGTCATCGATCAGTCCTGGTTAACGTCGTCGTCCAGCCAGTGAGAGTTCACACCTAGCACCAGGGTAGCTGGTGTTTTGCTGCCCAAAATGTGGCAAAGTTGTCCTCCAGCATTTGTGAGTTTTCATTCGATGTAGCTTTTCATGTCATTAGCTTTTAGAGGATGCTGGAAAAAAAGTTACACCGTCTTCCTCATTCAAAATCAAGTACACACCTGGACACATGTTAAGTTACTTATGAAATATGAATGTTCATCCTAACTAGTTGTTAGGCCAAAACAAATATGAATGCTAAAAGACGCTAAAAGTTAGCGAGCGGTGTAACAGGAGAGAAGAAGAGAGGAATGGTGCATCATAGTTACATTTTCAACTTTATCTGATTGGAAACTAAACCAACATGAAGCTCCAAAATGTCATGAGAACACTTTATCAACGCTACAATTTGTTTCTGTACCATTAAACTCAGAGAAGCAGACCCTTCCCCGGTTCAAATGAAAACCATGAAAAATGGTTGAAAACATAGCCGTATGTTATCATTTCTAATGATTGTTTTACTCAAAGATTATTTTGATTCATAGATTTGGTTTCGGAGCCAGCTAACGCTACTACTCGCTGGTGGTTATAAGTTGCCTCACATTCAGGCAGGCAAGGAAATAAAACAAAGAGGATACATGGATAGGATCAAGTTGAGGCACATTGACCTACAGGTCAGTCCACGCCGGGACAAAAACTATCTGAGAATGCGGTTTACAAGAACCCTAAAATCAAAGAATAATACCAGTGTCATTGTGAGTTATAGCTTATTTACCATTGTGTTTCTTTAGCTTCCTTTCATGCAATCAGGAATCACTGACCGTTGAGTTGTTTCTTTTAAGTTATTTTAGTCGTGTTAGAGGCAAGAAGCCTGGAGGATTGGCACAATTAACAAACAAACAAACAAAAAAAAGAAAACACCGGTATTATCCTTTAAACACAAAGGCATTGGCCCTACGAGATAAATAAAGTGCTATTCGTGTGGAGTCAATACATCTCCTTATAAATCAACTTTTCTTACTAGTTAGAGTCTTAAGATCACAGTTCATGTTTGTTATATGGACCTTGTTACATGTGTAGAGAACAGGATGCTGTGAAGGAACAGACACGAGACCATCAGGTGCAAAGTAGTTAAGATTTGACAGACTCATCATTGACAGGAAACCGAAGCTGAGATCATGTTAGAAAACGACATGATGACTCAAACTGGCTTCGATGGATCTCCCCTTGCTTCGGCATGCTTTGACTCCTTTCTGGATGCTCTTCTCCTCGTTCCTCTACTATAACAGGTCAGGGAGGTGGCTGTAGACGGAGTCCAGCAGCGTCTGGCTGGCCTCTTGACTCTTGGTCCCAGCGATCTCGAAAAGTTGGTCTAGCTTGTCCTCAGCTGCTGGGATCTTCTCAAGGATGTGCAGCTCCTCTGGGTGCAGGATGTGCAGCATGTCGTCAAAGATGGGCTGCAGGTCGCACGGGTCCAGACGCACCTGCCGCAGCACCGTGTCTTTTTTCTCTGTTGGGAGAAAGACCAAAAGTGTTGGCATTTCTCAAACATATATGATATTTAAATACGTTGTTTGGCCAAATTAGCATCCATCTTTTATATGATCATTTGTTAAACATGATTTGAATATAAAGTGGGCCATTGCTATTTCGTGGTTTACCTTCTGGGGTTTCATTTTGCATTTTTTTTAAATAGTTCATAGAGGACATTCTAACTGCTATCAAGCTGCTAATGTTCGCTAACCTCCTTGCAAGATCACTAATTATTGAGACTGTCGTCCATGGTTTGCTAGATGTGTTTGTAAATGCCCTTCGCTTCTGGAGGTAAACTATTACAGATTCTATTTTATTTTATTTTTGTCAAAATACACTCTATTATAACTTCAATCATGTAAAAGAAAATACCCTATATTATCTACAGCAATGCGGAAATGAAATAAATGAGGGCAAATTGTTATGATGGAGCATCCTCTTTCTATTTTTCTATATTAGAAGACAGAAATATTAATTTTGTAATTTAGATATGATACAATATTTTTCTTTTTTTATGTTTCTGTTTTTTTTATGATATTCATTACAAAACTAACAACCACATTTTAAAATATTATCATAATAGTGGATTATAAAGGGCGGAAAAGTTTTAAAAACATCAAAAAGAAAGAAAATGAAAAATAAATATTTCAAGATTGACCTCCTGAGGGCAGTAAAATCCACAGATGTGTTTACATCCCTTTCTAAATGTTGAGTCATGGTTTGTATTGTAAAAAAAAAAAAAAAAACCACAAGTGCCTCAACTGGAAATCATGCAGCTGTGTCCTGTATTTCAAAAACCCGGAGTTTGTGAATTATCAAATTCCTTAACAGTTATTTATTTTTCTATAGTTAGATGCAAATATTTAATATAAAAGTTGTTAACTCTTAAAATTGATCCAGAGTTAATTAACATGCAGGACAAATATTGTCTCATTGTTTTATTGATATAATTTGTATTTTTAATGTTGCAGCAAAACTGTAAATTCCACACAATCATGACTTCCTGAATGAATCATGTTCAAATATTCAAAGTAATTGGAGTCGGGTCCAAATGAGAAAGTCAAATAAAAATACTTAACAGCTGGTTCTAAAAATGTTCTTAACATCTGCTGTTAACTTTGAAATCTAGAACAATAGTTTTTCGATTTGTATCTTTTTTTATTTTGACATTTATTTAATCAAGATGTAAATAAATATGATAAGTAACTACTCTTTAAGCACAGCAGAAAAAAAATTGAGCTTAAAAATGTTGTTTAATTTGATAGTTATCAAAATAATTTTAAAATTGTACAAGTTAAAGCCAAAGCAGTTATGTCCAAAGATGCAAAAATGTATCCTAAAAAAATAACCATTACTAAGTAAACAAAGATAACACATTCTTCACAAAATGAATCTGCTTGAATTAACAACCATAACTTTCCCGCAAATTATCAAACTTCCATGTTAAAAAGTGGCAAAATCCTACAATTTACGTGCTTTTTGTGTCATTTCGTAATTTGACAAGTGTTTTTACAAATCTCTAAACAATGTTCCATCTACATTTTTGCCCCATAATGTTCTGGATTGTTTTTATTTTCCCCATGAAGTCTATGAGAAATTGTGTAACAATGAATTGTGTTTGTTATTTGAGGTTCCACTTTATATGTTTGAAGAGAACAAACTCTACTAACCTAATGTTTACCTATTTAAACACACTAATTTACAAATTATTTTTCTTTCAAAAATCTTACTAAAGCTTACTAAATATCTCAAGACCTTTTGTTCTGTTTTGACACTTTATATTGGAAAAAAACACTAAACTGAGCTGCTTTCATTATTTTCATTGTATGTCTATATTAATAATTGGGAATATTAATATTAAGGTTGATATTATTTTGGTGCGCTGCATCAGGATGATCGCATTAATGGTCAAAGATTTACGATATGTCAGGGCTAAATCAACTGCTGTTTGTCTATACAATCAACAACATGTTTCTGCGCTTGCCTTTGGTAATGAAGGAGCCATTTCTGCTGAGGGCGGAGTCTTTGCTGGAGGTGGAGTCGCAGCGGAGGAGGGGCTCCGATTCATCGGGAAAGAAGCCTTTGGTGCGGTCTATCGGCGACTGCTCCATTCCTGTGCTGCTGACTCTGCCCACGCTGCCGCTGCTGCCCACGCTGGTCGGAGACTCCAGCGGCTTGTGGATGGGACTGAGGCTATGGCTTACATTCACCGAGGTCATCAGCTGGTTTGTGTCAAACTGAAAAGAAGACATAAATTAGAACAGACACTTTCTCGTTACAGTTATTAACACAAGAACAGATTTCACTTGTTTAAGAGAGTATGAATCGCATCGACCATATATCTTGTATTGGCCTGTCTCTTATTGATGCCCATTTCCAATCAGTCAGATTTGAAGACGAGTTGCGACAAATAGGTGCTTGTCTCTGGTAAATACCGTTCTTCAATGACCTACTGCCTAACCAGTAATACTGCCTACTGCTCTATCAATGTGGAACAGCTGTACTGATCATTTAATTATATCCTGAAATTTTTGTCTAGTGTTTGCTACATTTTTGGGACCGAAAATATCATCATTTTTACTACCAAATCAACCATTCTATCTACAAGACAAATGAGAATAAAAACCGTCGATCTCTTGTAAACAGTGGGTCGTCAGAGTATTTTTTTGAATATTGGAAAATATGCTGTATGTTCACATTTATAGTCCATCTTGAAGTGAGAAATGACAATATATTGGTCCCTCAAAATATAACGGTTCATCTTTCGTGGTATCAGTGTTGCACAGATTTTTTTTTTATTCCATTTTGCTTTTTTTTGTGTATTCTGCATCTTAATTAACTTGACGTTTCCAATCAATCTCCTCCATGCTGTGTGTGCTATACAGAATGGGTTAAGCTTGATAAATCTATAAAAATATTTTAAAGCCATCAGGGTTTGTTTTCATTCAAAAATACTGGGTTTATTTTTCTACGAAGGTTTGAAATTTGAGTTTAGACAAGACAAAAAAGTGAGAAAATGGTTATATTTTCTATGAAGTGTGTAGTGAGGGGTCTATTCCACAGATTTTGTGTATTGAAGGTTATCTTTAGAATGTAACTTGTGTGGTAAACAAAGAAACAATGTGTATGGAAACTACTATTACTAATACTACTACTGTACTCAGAAACACAGTTTTAGTCATAAATTATTTTATACATGTCCTCCACTGTGAAAACAAGCTACAAGAACATGTTAAAAAGACCAAAAACATATTTTTTGGAGTTACTCATCACTTTACATTGGATAAACATCAAACCCTAAACTTTCAATTCCCTCCTGTTAGGTCATCTATATTTTTTTATTGTTTCCTCTCAGGTTCTCTCAGCCTTTTGCCTGAAATTTGCTGCTTTAGTTTCTTCCCGTCTCTCCCCTCCTCTTATCTTAGATCCCCCCCTCTCCCGCCGCCACCTCTCCATGTTCGTAGTAATGAACCTGTGGTTTGAACCAGTAGCAACTGGTTTGGGGATGAGCTCATGAGAGGACGTCTTGTTTTTCACTGCATGAGTCCAGGCGTGCTGAAAGGTCGCAGCACTGGTCGTGGCTTTACTTTATTAAAAAGCCACAATGCAAAGCTAGACATTATCAAAGGTAAACATGTTTAATCTCTAAAGAAGTGTCTTATGTGGCTGACAAAGAGCCTGTTCTGTCTCTGCTTCCTAACGGCTGGTGTGCTGAACAAAACAAGGCTGATCCTGAAGGAACAATCCCACTCTGTGTCACAAACAAAGACTAGCTTACATACATGGGCATTGTGACTAACACTGCACTTTCCACAGTAGATGATGTGACTGGAACAAATGGTAATGTGGCTTTTTTTCTCTTCTTCAGGACAAACAGAACCACCGGGGACACTGAAGCACTCAAATCGCCTCTGTGGCTCACACACGGAAATCTCGAGCCAGTTTGGTAAAAAAATTCTCTGTTTTGTCAAATTAAAATATAAGCAAATGCCAATGAACAAAACTATTACAAAGTTTTTGGTCAGATATATTTAATATGGGGCTATATGATTTCTCACTCCCCTGCTAACTTACAGCCCCTCACTCCCCTAACTCAAAATTACTGGCGAAACAAAAATGGCGATCAATATTGGAATTGAACAGACGAAGAAAAGAAAGACATTCATAGATCTAGTTGTCAGGAAGCTTATGGCCCTCCCAGTGTATTTCCTGTCTCAAATATGATATTTTTCATACTGCATTTTTTAAATAAAGAAATAACAAGAAAAGCAAATTTGAACTTAGTTTTCTTTATATATGTCCTCCATCAGAACATATTAAAAACACCAGTTTAATCAGAGCGAGTCTTTAAAAATAGGATGTTTTAGCCTCTTACAGTTCTTAAAGAGTAATATTTGGTTAAAAATCCAATATTGCTGTTGTTTATGAGCTATTATATCCTCAAAAACATCACCCAGTGACACACCCTGCCTTTTTTTTAGCTTAGGTGGACTGGCAGCTGCGTTTCAACAGAACAAAGAGCAGAACACACCTCCAGGCAGAGGAGTGTTCTCTGCAATCATGGACTTCTGCTGTGGTTCGGCATGAGGTGAACCATGAAAGTGAAGCGTGGCCTCCCGCACAGAGCCCTTTTTTTTTATTGCGATCTCTTTGAAGTCTTCTTATGCCACAAGCCTCCCACAGAGCTGCTGAGGACAGAGCTACGGTGAAGGGGTCACCGAGAGGAAGAGCTGATTGTTCCAGAAAGTCCCACTGCTTACGCGTGGGGGAAAAGTGCGAGTTGCTGACGACTCCTGTCAGCGAAACACAAGGTGCCTGGAGCCCATTTAGTGGAACGCCCACATTTATACTGAGCCAGCCAGCCTCACTTTGGCACAGCTGGTAGACTGCAGCAGTATTAAGGACATGGGGGACAGACACTTTGGGAATATTTCCAGTAATTAGATTAAAGGATTGAAACAGCTGTAGTTACTGGGAAGAAAAAGACGCACTGTGGACACGTTGGAGCTAAAAATGTAAACTTAAAGGGAAGCAGACACATAACCCAGACTAGATTTAAACAACTTAAAGACCCAATCAGATAAAAATCATGTTTTTACTGTTTTGAGCATGTTCTTCTGGCATTTTTCTGATGATAAGAAGATATATTTTAAGAAAATTAAGTTCAAATTTGCACTTCTGAGTATTTCTTTATAAAAATTAGTATTAATCGGGATCACATAAAAAAATACAGAGCATATTTGTAATGTAGTAAACACACAGAGCGGGCCACTCCTTGTATCCACTTGTAGACAAATAGATCCGTCGACGTCTTCCTTTTCCTTGTCAGAGCTGGCATATAGGTTTGGTTGTGGCTTGAGGATCTGGAAACCATCAGGAGAGCATGTAAACAGAGAGCTCTCACCAACTAATGCCATAACTGTGCCCTATAGAAAACAAGTTTTTTTTTTTACTTATTATTTTAGCTAAAAGCGGCATAATCATTATTTTAAAAAAAAAGCACTGAGAACTCATTTACAATAGATGAAAAGATGACTGGAGTGGGTTTTAATATCACATTACCTATATTATTTTCCAGAGAATCTATTGTGTATTATCTAAAGGAGGACAGCCTGAAAAGCCTCTTGCAGCTTTTTTTAAGACTTATTTAGATGGAATCATCTAAAAGAGGAAAGTCTTCCTGTCTCTGATTTGCTGACTGTTGCACAGCCAGGAACTCCATCTGCTGCAGTCTACAACATCACTCATCTAACAGCAATACCCTTTTGTCGTACTGAAACAGTATGGAGGTCTTGGGTCAACCTGTATCAAACAAACCAAATGCATCCTAAATGCATCTTAATTTGATATTCTATGAATGAACCAGTTGGCCTCTTTGTAAATCCATTTGTTCATTTGAAGGTGCAATATGAAACTACAACTATTCTTTTGTCGTTTGAAAAGTTATCCTAAAGAAAAACACAAAGGGAGAAATGTTCTGTCCTGTTTCCGCTCTCACAAAGCAACAGAGCCAAAAATAAACGCATCTATCAAACAGCTGATGCTTAGATTTATTCCAAGTGGGAATACTGCTGATACTTGACGACGCAACATGCAGTCTCAGATTTCGTTATGTAACAGATAAATTGACAGGCTTCCCTTTAGTGACTTCACACGAGCTGAGACTTCTGACAAGAACTCGTCTTCTTCCTCAGTGGAGCGATGTGGATTTGTGGCTGTTTTTAGGACTATTGGTTCTGGGATAAGATGTTTCACAATATTGATAGACATCACCACGGAAACTTTAGAGCACTTTCACACTGGGCTATTTGGTCTGCACCAGAAACATTTACATTTTTTTTTTTTTTCTGTAAACTTAATGGAATGATGAGTTGAGTGTACTTAAGCTCCATTTACGCAATTTCCCTAATTCCCATTTTCGTGCCAATGTACAACTCTTTACACTAGTGAAGTCTTCATGCAACCAACGTAAATCAGCTGATTGTGCCATGGAGAGAAGCGTCTTTGCACTGTTATACAACCGTTTACATCAGTAATGTGTTGCATGCCGGTGCAAAGACAATATGAAAAGACACTAATCATTGATCGTACAAACGGTTGAATAGTTACGGTATATAAAAGAGTGTGTTATGTAGGTGTCATTGATGCCGGCTGGGTGGCTCAGTGGGCTAGGTCAGGGGTCGGCAACCCAAAGTGTTGAAAGAGCCACTTTGGACCAATACAATAAAAACCAAATGTGTCTGGAGCCGCATAAATTGAAATTGCTTATAAAAGTCGTACACTGAAAGTTACACATGGACAATGTGTCGAATAAACGATTATTCCTCCTGCTGCGTGTCCTCGTGTCATATAAGCTACATTTTTGGCCTCATGACAAGTTGGGGAGACATTGCAGCGTCAAACTATCTGACAAAGGCTGAATAGCCTCATAATGAACGTTTGAGCTTTTATTTTGTCATCCCTCAATGACACAAGGAGAGGGGGTCCTGATCAGTCTCTCCCTGTTACGGCCCCTGGCCTGCTAGGCCTGTGTGTGTGTGTGTATGTATGCATGTATGTTTGTTTAGTTTGTTTTACAGCTTCCTTGAAAAGCCTGCAGTGGTTGCTGGCTCCGCCCCCCCTCAAGGAAACCATCTCTCCTCCCTCCACTCACCAATTACCAGGCCAGGATGGGAAGATATAAAAGAAGAGGCCCAACCTGGATGAAGTGGCGGCTGATATTCCAGAGGGAATCCGTTTTCTCAGCCTGCCCCTGTTGTCGGCCTCAGCTCCATAGATAAGCCTGTTTTGCCTGGTGTTGCCCTTCCTGTAAATTTAGTTTTGGGACTTTGGTTTCTCCTGATATTGTGATTTGCTTTTTGGCTTTGGATTTATGTTAATGTCTACCTGATGCTAAAAAGCCTGAGATTCTGAGTTTGTAAACCTTCTCCCCTCATTTTGACTACTTGTGTTGGGTTTAGTTTAAGTTTTTGTAATAAACGGCCCAGCTGCCAATCTTATTTGATCCCTCCCGGTTTATTTTTCTATATGTTACACCTTTTCCCCTTTGGGGACGTAACATAAGTGGGGGCTCATCCGGGATCTTTAAAGGGATTATTGTATTGTGTAGCTCTGGTTTTGGGTTCTGACAGGCATAGTGCTGACGTGGCACTCTGGAGGTTTGCTTGTGCTCCTACGCACACATTGTAAAAGGGTAAAACCATGGCGACTGGCTTTAGTCTGGAGGGCTTTTTTGCCCATCCAACACTAAAATTGTTAAAACTGTGCCGAAAAAGCGATATGGTGGAGATTGCAAAACATTTTGATATCAGTTATGTGAACCCGATTGGGAAACAGGAACTGTTTGACCTGTTGGTGAGTAGGTTGGAGGAAAAGGGCGTGTTCAGGCTACCGACCCAGACTGTGCCTCTGGAGTCCGCGGACGGTGCCTCGGACAGAGGTGACCGCGAGCGCGACAGCGGCGCCCCGCCAGGGGGTGACCGCGGGC
>NC_050535.1:11294478-11296752 GCF_002922805.2 Oryzias melastigma
AAATTATTTTAGTCTCTGGGTTTGCCAGACAGGATCCTGCAGTTGCACAACTTCAAACCAAAGAATCACATCTGGAGGGAAGCTTACAGACTTCAGTCACCAGAAAATCCTCATTTGCAGACATCGATCAATAAATATCCACTAAATAAAAACTGTTAATTAACATGAACCCAATGGATACAAATCCATTACAAAACCGTTCGTCATCAAGTCATCAAAGAGCAAGGAATTGTATTTCATGCAGGTTTTTTCGTGCCCTTCTACTGAATGGTGTAACACTGCCACCTGGTGTTCAAACTGTGGATGAGGCGATGCAGCAGAAGATAAGAAAACGAACAAAATGTTTATACTATTTACTTTAATACAAAAATACATAAAAGCTGTAGAAATAAATATATTTACTAAAAATCTAAGTGAACAATTTCTGACTCATTCTCTAATTTTAGTGCACTTTGAATTCTTTAAGAAATATATTTTTGAACATTGCATTTGACAAGGGAATATTTGAAACTCTCAGAAAACATGTTTTCCAATCCCCCAAATTAATAGAAATTAATTTGCCCCGTAAAACGGGGCAATCTGATGTTAGAATAATAATTATAAAACGTATTGATTGAAAGAATTCCTTCCAGTTCCTCTGCAATCACCTGTAAATACAATTTATTCTAAAAATATATAACTTCATTTTAAATTATTCTGATTTTTAGTCCATCTTCAGCCTTGTAACAGTCTTTTTTGTTACAGGGTTGAAGGTTTTAGCTTCAAGTAGCCACTTATCAACTTCTTAGGGGATGCTAAATGTAAAAATTCACCTTGTGAAAATTACGTGACACTTTCTCTATTTCTATCACATTTTGATTTAAATAACAACATCAAATCTAAATGTCAATTGTAAAGTTATGTACAAATACATGTAAATGTTAAATATAAATGTTAAATGTAAAGGTTATCTAAATGTAAGCCTTAATGCTAAATCTTAACATTAAATATACACATAAAAGTAAATTATATAATAAATGTTAAACGTGAATCTAAATGTAAAGTGTAAATGTCATTCTAAATGTTAAATAAATATAAATATAAAGCTTAAATCTAAGAGGAAATTTTAAATGTCAATGTTGAATTAGGTTAAGAAAATAAGAAAACAAAAACACCTCTCTTTCCATTGAAATTGGGAAAATATTAAGTGATATCGGTTCCTCTGTGCCTTAGAAGTTGGACTAAACCATTTTTATCAAAAGGGGAGGATAGATAACCTGTTACAGGGTTGAACCAAACAGAGATGGTGCCATTTTTAAAATTCTCATTTTGTTTTTATTTTAGCAAAAGTAGAAAACATATGATTATACTGACAAAAAACCTTAAAGTTATTATTATTGTTATTTTAATGATAAAGTGGCATTGCTCATTGGAGTCATGCTAATTTGGCTGAACTCTACCACTCAGCAACTTATGAAATGTCCTAAATATGATTTTTCAATGCAGAGATTTAAGTGCTCATTTCAAAACTCATTTTGTGGTTTACTTTAATATTTTAGTACAAGATGAAAATCATTGAGAAACATGTGGGATAGAAACCGCACAGATTTCAAACGATCAACAGTGTAGCAGCAGCAGCTGTTGTTACTAAAGTCACCAGCAGGGGTCATCATGACACCATTGATATGCCTTCTGGAAAATTTCCTGGATGTTTTTCCTCCAGGTACAATATTTCAACCCTCAGCACAAAAGAACAAAATGTGTCAAGTTAACAGAAAGCTCATTTAATCAAAAATTAAACTTTTCCAGATTTATCTTTTGTTTGAGGCTGATGGTCAGTTGTGGAGGGGAGCCAGGTTGCCAGGTTCGATTATCTGAGGATGTATAGCCATACGAATACAACTTACATGTAATCGAGTTTAATAAATTGATTTATTGGATTATTGCACTTTCCTGAATAAAATGTTGCACTCGTTGATAAGATACGCGGTTTTGCAGTAAAAAAAAAAAGTCCTGCATTAGTTTCACATCTAATAAATGGGATTTCTAAAACTTACCTGCTCAGCTTGATGTGAATAGATTCTTCAGTGACCAGAATTGATTAAATAATGTTCGAAGTATTTCCTTGGCTTTCATCCCCCCAAAATAGGCTACAAAAAGAGAAAAAAAAGCTTGCGTATGCGCGTTTACTGGTCACAGCACTGATGTGTGCCCGCATCCCGAAAGTGCATCGATGATCTGGCAACCCAAGCTCCCCCTGCTGGGGTACGTGATGACGTACAGTCACTCACGCAC